>NC_134833.1:70360601-70618658 GCF_004210375.1 Tachypleus tridentatus | reverse complement strand
ACCTGGTAGTGGTTGTTTTTTTTATTTATTTAATCTCTTATAGTATAACCTGGCAGAATTGTGTTTTCATTTACTTATTCTCCTATATGTAACCTGGTAGTAGTTGTTTTTTTATTTATTTAATCTCTTATAGTATAACCTGGCAGAATTGTGTTTTCATTTACGTATTCTCCTATATGTAACCTGGTAGTAGTTGTTTTTTTATTTATTTAATCTCTTATGGTATAACCTGGCAGAACTGTGTTTTCATTTACGTGTTCTTCTATATGTAACCTGGTAGTAGTTGTTTTTTTTATTTATTTAATCTCTTATGGTATAACCCCCCAGAACTGTGTTTTTATTTACGTATTCTCCTATATGTAACCTGGTAGTAGTTGTTTTTTTTATTTATTTAATCTCTTATAGTATAACCTGGCAGAATTGTGTTTTCATTTACGTATTCTCCTATATGTAACCTGGTAGTAGTTGTTTTTTTATTTATTTAATCTCTTATAGTATAACCTGGCAGAATTGTGTTTTGAATTACGTATTCTCCTATATGTAACCTGGTAGAATTGTGTTTTCATTTACGTATTCTTCTATATGTATCCTGGTAGTAGTTGTTTTTTTATTTATTTAATCTCTTATTGTATAACCTGGCAGAACTGTGTTTTCATTTACGTATTCTCCTATATGTAATCTGGTAGTAGTTGTTTTTTATTTATTTAATCTCTTATGGTATAACCTGGCAGTATTGTGTTTTCATTTACTTATTCTTTTATATTGCAACCTGATAATGTTATAATTTAATTTATTTAATCTCCTATAGTGTAATATTCTAATGGTTGTGTGTTAAATTATTTACTCTCAAATAATGTAAACTCGTAGTAGTTGTTTTTTATTTATATAATCTCTTATGGTATAACCTGGCAGAATTGTGTTTTGAATTACGTATTTTCCTATATGTAACCTGGTAGAATTGTGTTTTCATTTACGTATTCTCCTATATGTAACCTAGTAGTGGTTGTTTTTTTTTATTTATTTAATCCGTTATAGTATAACCTGGTAGAATTGTGTTTTTATTTACTTATTCTCCTATATGTAACCTGGTAGTAGTTGTTTTTTTATTTATTTAATCTCTTATTGTATAAACTGGCAGAACTGTGTTTTCATTTACGTATTCTCCTATATGTAACCTGGTAGTAGTTGTTTTTTATTTATTTTATCTCTTATAGTATAACCTGGCAGTATTGAGTTTTCATTTTTTTATTCTTTTATATTGCAACCTGATAATGTTATAATTTAATTTATTTAATCTCCTATAGTGTAATATTCTAATGGTTGTGTGTTAAATTATTTACTCTCAAATAATGTAAACTGGTAGTAGTTGTTTTTTATTTATATAATCTCTTATGGTATAACCTGGCAGAACTGTGTTTTCATTTACGTATTCTCCTATATGTAACCTGGTAGTAGTTGTTTTTTATTTATTTAATCTCTTATGGTATAACCTGGCAGAATTGTGTTTTCATTTACGTATTCTCCTATATGTAACCTGGTAGTAGTTGTTTTTTTATTTATTTAATCTCTTATAGTATAACCTGGCAGAATTGTGTTTTCATTTACGTATTCTCCTATATGTAACCTGGTAGTAGTTGTTTTTTTTATTTATTTAATCTCTTATAGTATAACCTGGCAGAACTGTGTTTTCATTTACGTATTCTCCTATATGTAACCTGGTAGTAGTTGTTTTTTATTTATTTAATCTCTTATGGTATAACCTGGCAGAACTGTGTTTTCATTTACGTATTCTCTTATATGTAACCTGGTAGTAGTTGTTTTTATTTATTTAATCTCTTATAGTATAACCTGGCAGAATTGTGTTTTCATTTACGTATTCTCCTATATGTAACCTGGTAGTAGTTGTTTTTTTATTTATTTAATCTCTTATAGTATAACCTGGCAGAATTGTGTTTTCATTTACGTATTCTCCTATATGTAACCTGGTAGTAGTTGTTTTTTTATTTATTTAATCTCTTATGGTATAACCTGGCAGAATTTTGTTTTCATTTACGTATTCTCCTATATGTAACCTGGTAGTAGTTGTTTTTTATTTATTTAATCTCTTATAGTATAACCTGGCAGAATTGTGTTTTCATTTACTTATTCTTTTATATTGCAACCTGATAATGTTATAATTTAATTTATTTAATCTCCTATAGTGTAATATTCTAATGGTTGTGTGTTAATTTATTTACCTCAAATAATGTAAACTGGTAGTAGTTGTTTTTATTTATATAATCTCTTATGGTATAACCTGGCAGAATTGTGTTTTGATTTACGTATTCTCCTATATGTAACCTGGTAGAATTGTGTTTTTATTTACTTATTCTCCTATATGTAACCTGGTAGTAGTTGTTTTTTTATTTATTTAATCTCTTATGGTATAACCTGGCAGAATTGTGTTTTCATTTACGTATTCTCCTATATGTAACCTGGTAGTAGTTGTTTTTTTATTTATTTAATCTCTTATGGTATAACCTGGCGGTATTGTGTTTTCATTTACTTATTCTTTTATATTACAACCTGATAATGTTATAATTTAATTTATTTTATCTCCTATAGTGTAATATTCTAATGGTTGTGTGTTAAATTATTTACTCCAATAATGTAAACTGGTAGTAGTTGTTTTTTATTTATATAATCTCTTATGGTATTACCTGGCAGAACTGTGTTTTCATTTACGTATTCTGTTATATTGCAACCTGATAATGTTATAATTTAATTTATTTAATCTCCTATAGTGTAATATTCTAATGGTTGTGTGTTAAATATTTACTCTCGAATAATGTAAACTGGTAGTAGTTGATTTTTATTTATTTAATCTCTTATAGTATAACCTGGCAGAACTGTGTTTTCATTTACGTATTCTCCTATATGTAACCTGGTAGTGGTTGTTTTTATTTATTTATTTAATCTCTTATTGTATAACCTGGCAGAATTGTGTTTTCATTTACGTATTCTCCTATATATAACCTGGTAGTGGTTGTTTTTTTTTTATTTATTTAATCTCTTATGGTATAACCTGGCAGAACTGTGTTTTCATTTACGTATTCTCCTATATGTAACCTGGTAGTGGTTGTTTTTTATTTATTTATTTAATCTCTTATAGTATAACCTGGCAGAATTGTGTTTTCATTTACGTATTCTCCTATATGTAACCTGGTAGTAGTTGTTTTTATTTATTTAATCTCTTATAGTATAACCTGGCAGAATTGTGTTTTCATTTACTTATTCTCCTATATGTAACCTGGTAGTAGTTGTTTTTTTTATTTATTTAATCTCTTATAGTATAACCTGGCAGAACTGTGTTTTCATTTACGTATTCTCCTATATGTAACCTGGTAGTAGTTGTTTTTTTTATTTATTTAATCTCTTATGGTATAACCTGGCAGAACTGTGTTTTCATTTACGTATTCTCCTATATGTAACCTGGTAGTAGTTGTTTTTTTTATTTATTTAATCTCTTATGGTATAACCTGGCAGAATTGTGTTTTCATTTACTTATTCTCCTATATGTAACCTGGTAGTAGTTGTTTTTTTTATTTATTTAATCTCTTATGGTATAACCTGGCAGAACTGTATTTTCATTTACGTATTCTTCTATATGTAACCTGGTAGTAGTTGTTTTTTTTTATTTATTTAATCTCTTATGGTATAACCTGGCAGAACTGTGTTTTCATTTACGTATTCTCCTATATGTAACCTGGTAGTAGTTGTTTTCTTATTTATTTAATCTCTTATAGTATAACCTGGAAAATTGTGTTTTCATTTACGTATTCTCCTATATGTAACCTGGTAGTGGTTGTTTTTTTTATTTATTTAATCTCTTATAGTATAACCTGGCAGAATTGTGTTTTCATTTACGTATTCTCCTATATGTAACCTGGTAGTAGTTGTTTTATTTATTTATTTAATCTCTTATAGTACAACCTGGCAGAACTTGTGTTTTCATTTACGTATTCTCTTATATTGCAACCTGATAATGTTATAATTTAATTTATTTATTTATTTAATCTCCTATAGTATAATATTCTAATGGTCGTGTGTTAAATTATTTACTCTCGAATAATGTAAACTGGTAGTAGTTGATTTTATTTATATAATCTCTTATGGTATAACCTGGCAGAATTGTGTTTTCATTTACGTATTCTCCTATATGTAACCTGGTAGTAGTTGTTTTTTTTATTTATTTAATCTCTTATTGTATAACCTGGCAGAACTGTGTTTTCATTTACGTATTCTCCTATATGTAACCTGGTAGTAGTTGTTTTTTTTATTTATTTAATCTATTATGGTATAATCTGGCAGATCTGTGTTTTCATTTACGTATTCTCCTGTATGTAACATGGTAGTAGTTGTTTTTTATTTATTTAATCTCTTATGGTATAACCTGGCAGAATTGTGTTTTATTTACGTATTCTCCTATATGTAACCTGGTAGTAGTTGTTTTTATATATTTATTTAATGTCTTGTAGTAAAACCTGGCAGAATTGTGTTTTCATTTACGTATTCTCCTATATGTAACCTGGTAGTAGTTGTTTTTTTATTTATTTAATCTCTTATGGTATAACCTGGCAGTATTGTGTTTTCATTTACTTATTCTTTTATATTGCAACCTGATAATGTTATAATTTAATTTATTTAATCTCCTATAGTGTAATATTCTAATGGTTGTGTGTTAAATTATTTACTCTCCAATAATGTAAACTGGTAGAAGTTCATTTTTATTTATATAATCTCTTATGGTATAATCTGGCAGAACTGTGTTTTCATTTACGTATTCTCCTATATGTAACCTGGTAGTAGTTGTTTTTTTATTTATTTAATCTCTTATAGTATAACCTGGCAGAATTGTTTTTCATTTACGTATTCTCCTATATGTAACCTGGTAGTAGTTGTTTTTTTATTTATTTAATCTGTTATAGTATAACCTGGCAGAATTGTGTTTTCATTTACGTATTCTCCTATATGTAACCTGGTAGTGGTTGTTTTTTTTATTTATTTAATCTCTTATAGTATAACCTGGCAGAATTGTGTTTTCATTTACGTATTCTCCTATATGTAACCTGGTAGTAGTTGTTTTTTTATTTATTTAATCTCTTATAGTATAACATGGCAGAATTGTGTTTTCATTTACATATTCTCCTATCTGTAACCTTGTAGTAGTTGTTTTTTTTTATTTATTTAATCTCTTATAGTATAACCTGACAGAACTGTGTTTTCATTTACGTATTCTCCTATATGTAACCTGGTAGTAGTTGTTTTTTTATTTATTTAATCTCTTATAGTATAACCTGGCAGAATTGTGTTTTCATTTACGTATTCTCCTATATGTAACCTGGTAGTAGTTGTTTTTTTATTTATTTAATCTGTTATTGTATAACCTGGCAGAATTGTGTTTTCATTTACGTATTCTCCTATATGTAACCTGGTAGTAGTTGTTTTTTTATTTATTTAATCTCTTGTGGTATAACTTGGCGGCAATTTTGTTTTCTTTTACATATTCTCCTATATGTAACCTGGTAGTAGTTATTTTCTAATTTATTTAATCTCTTATAGTATAACCTGGCAGTATTGTGTTTTCATTTACTTATTCTTTTATATTGCAACCTGATAATGTTATAATTTAATTTATTTAATCTCCTATAGTGTAATATTCTAATGGTTGTGTGTTAATTTATTTACTCTCAAATAATGTAAACTCGTAGTAGTTGTTTTTTATTTATATAATCTCTTATGGTATAACCTGGCAGAATTGTGTTTTGAATTACGTATTCTCCTATATGTAACCTGGTAGAATTGTGTTTTTATTTACTTATTCTCCTATATGTAATCTGGTAGTAGTTGTTTTTTTATTTATTTAATCTCTTATGGTATAACCTGGCAGAATTGTGTTTTCATTTACGTATTCTCCTATATGTAACCTGGTAGTAGTTGTTTTTTTATTTATTTAATCTCTTATGGTATAACCTGGCGGTATTGTGTTTTCATTTACTTATTCTTTTATATTACAACCTGATAATGTTATAATTTAATTTATTTTATCTCCTATAGTGTAATATTCTAATGGTTGTGTGTTAAATTATTTACTCTCCAATAATGTAAACTGGTAGTAGTTGTTTTTTATTTATATAATCTGTTATGGTATTACCTGGCAGAACTGTGTTTTCATTTACGTATTCTGTTGTATTGCAACCTGATAATGTTATAATTTAATTTATTTAATCTCCTATAGTGTAATATTCTAATGGTTGTGTGTTAAATATTTACTCTCGAATAATGTAAACTGGTAGAAGTTGATTTTTATTTATTTAATCTCTTATAGTATAACCTGGCAAAACTCTGTTTTCATTTACGTATTCTCCTATATGTAACCTGGTAGTAGTTGTTTTTTATTTATTTATTTAATCTCTTATTGTACAACCTGGCAGCACTATGTTTTCATTTACGTATTCTCCTATATGTAACCTGGTAGTAGTTGTTTTTTTATTTATTTAATCTCTTATGGTATAACCTGGCAGAACTGTGTTTTCATTTACGTATTCTCCTATATGTAACCTGGTAGTGGTTGTTTTTATTTATTTATTTAATCTCTTATAGTATAACCTGGCAGATATGTATTTTCATTTACGTATTCTCCTATATGTAACCTGGTAGTAGTTGTTTTTTATTTATTTAATCTCTTATAGTATAATCTGGCAGAATTGTGTTTTCTTTTACTTATTCTCCTATATAAAACCTGGTAGTAGTTGTTTTCTTATTTATTTAATCTCTTATAGTATAACCTGGCAGAACTGTGTTTCCATTTACGTATTCTCCTATATGTAACCTGGTAGTAGTTGTTTTTTTTATTTATTTAATCACTATGGTATAACCTGGCAAAACTGTGTTTTCATTTACGTGTTCTTCTATATGTAACCTGGTAGTAGTTGTTTTTTTATTTATTTAATCTCTTATCGTATAACCTGGCAGAATTGTGTTTCCATTTACTTATTCTCCTATATGTAATCTGGTAGTAGTTGTTTTTTTATTTATTTAATCACTTATGGTATAACCTGGCAGAACTGTATTTTGATTTACGTGTTCTTCTATATGTAACCTGGTAGTAGTTGTTTTTTTATTTATTTAATCTCTTATGGTACAACCTGGGAGAACTCTGTTTTCATTTACGTATTCTCCTATATGTAACCTGGTAGTAGTTGTTTTCTTATTTATTTAATCTCTTATAGTATAACCTGGAAAAATTGTTTTTCATTTACGTATTCTCCTATATGTAACGTGGTAGTGGTTGTTTTCTTATTTATTTAATCTCTTATAGTATAACCTTGCGGAATTGTGTTTTCATTTACGTATTCTCCTATCTGTAACCTGGTAGTAATTGTTTTATTTATTTATTTAATCTCTTATGGTATAACCTGGTAGAACTGTGTTTTCATTTACGTATTCTCTTATATTGCAACCTGATAATGTTATAATTTAATTTATTTAATCTCCTATAGTATAATATTCTAATGGTCGTGTGTTAAATTATTTACTCTCGATTAATGTAAACTGGTAGTAGTTGATTTTTATTTATATAATCTCTTATGGTATAACCTGGCAGAATTGTGTTTTCATTTACGTATTCTCCTATATGTAACCTAGTAGTAGTTGTTTTTCTTTATTTATTTAATCTCTTATTGTAAAACCTGGCAGCACTATGTTTTCATTTACGTATTCTCCTATATGTAACCTGGTAGTAGTTGTTTTTTTATTTATTTAATCTATTATGGTACAACCCGGCAGATCTCTGTTTTCATTTACGTATTCTCCTATATGTAACATGGTAGTAGTTCTTTTTTTATTTATATAATCTCTTATGGTATAACCTGGCAGAATTGAGTTTTTATTTACGTATTCTCCTATATGTAACCTGATAGTAGTTGTTTTTATTTATTTATTTAATCTCTTATAGTAAAACCTGGCAGAATTGAGTTTTCATTTACGTATTCTCCTATCTGTAATCTGGTAGTATTTGTTTTTTTATTTATTTAATCTCTTATGGTATAACCTGGCAGTATTGTGTTTTCATTTCCTTATTCTTTTATATTGCAACCTGATAATGTTATAATTTAATTTATTTAATCTCCTATAGTGTAATATTCTAATGGTTGTGTGTTAAATTATTTACTCTCCAATCATGTAAACTGGTAGAAGTTCATTTTTATTTATATAATCTCTTATGGTATAATCTGGCAGAACTGTGTTTTCATTTACGTATTCTCCTATATGTAACCTGGTAGTAGTTGTTTTCTTATTTATTTAATCTCTTATAGTATAACCTGGCAGAATTGTTTTTCATTTACGTATTCTCCTATATGTAACCTGGTAGTAGTTGTTTTATTTATTTATTTAATCTGTTATAGTATAACCTGGCAGAATTGTGTTTTCATTTAAGTATTCTCCTATGTGTAACCTGGTAGTGGTTGTTTTTATTTATTTATTTAACCTCTTATAGTATAACATGGCAGAATTGTGTTTTCATTTACGTATTCTCCTATATGTAACCTTCTAGTAGTTGTTTTTTTATTTATTTAATCTCTTATAGTATAACATGGCAGAATTCTGTTTTCATTTACATATTCTCCTATCTGTAACCTTGTAGTAGTTGTTTTTTTTTATTTATTTAATCTCTTATAGTATAACCTGACAGAACTGTGTTTTCATTTACGTATTCTCCTATATGTAACCTGGTAGTAGTTGTTTTCTTATTTATTTAATCTCTTATAGTATAACCTGGCAGAATTGTGTTTTCAATTACGTATTCTCCTATATGTAACCTGGTAGTAGTTGTTTTTTTATTTATTTAATCTGTTATAGTATAACCTGGCAGAATTGTGTTTTTATTTACGTATTCTCCTATATGTAACCTGGTAGTAGTTGTTTTTTTATTTATTTAATCCCTTGTGGTATAACTTGGCGGAAATTTTGTTTTCTTTTACTTATTCTCCTATATGTAACCTGGTAGTAGTTATTTTCTAATTTATTTATTCTCTTATAGTATAACCTGGCAGTATTGTGTTTTCATTTACTTATTCTTTTATATTGCAACCTGATAATGTTATAATTTAATTTATTTAATCTCCTATAGTGTAATATTCTAATGGTTGTGTGTTAAATTATTTACTCTCAAATAATGTAAACTCGTAGTAGTTGTTTTTTATTTATATAATCTCTTATGGTATAACCTGGTAGAATTGTGTTTTTATTTACTTATTCTCCTATATGTAATCTGGTAGTAGTTTTTTTTTATTTATTTAATCTCTTATGGTATAACCTGGCAGAATTGTGTTTTCATTTACGTATTCTCCAATAATGTAAACTGGTAGTAGTTGTTTTTTTTTTATATAATCTGTTATGGTATTACCTGGCAGAACTGTGTTTTGATTTACGTATTCTGTTATATTGCAACCTGATAATGTTATAATTTAATTTATTTAATCTCCTATAGTGTAATATTCTAATGGTTGTGTGTTAAATATTTACTCTCGAATAATGTAAACTGGTAGTAGTTGATTTTTATTTATATAATCTCTTATGGTATAACCTGGCAGAATTGTGTTTTCATTTACGTATTCTCCTATAGGTAACCTGGCAGTGGTTGTTTTTTTTATTTATTTAATTTCTTATAGTATAACCTGGCAGAACTCTGTTTTCATTTACGTATTCTCCTATATGTAACCTGGTAGTAGTTGTTTTTTATTTATTTATTTAATCTCTTATTGTACAACCTGGCAGCACTATGTTTTCATTTACGTATTCTCCTATATATAACCTGGTAGTAGTTGTTTTTTTATTTATATAATATCTTATGGTATAACCTGGCAGAATTGTGTTTTCTTTTACTTATTCTCTTATATGTAACCTGGTAGTAGTTGTTTTTTTATTTATTTAATCTCTTATAGTATAACCTGGCAGAATTGTCTTTTCATTTACGTATTCTCCTATATGTAACCAGGTAGTGGTTGTATTTTTTATTTATTTAATGTCTTATAGTATAATCTGGCAGAATTGTGTTTTCTTTTTCTTATTCTCCTATATAAAACCTGGTAGTAGTTGTTTTCTTATTTATTTAATCTCTTATAGTATAACCTGGCAGAACTGTGTTTCCATTTACGTATTCTCCTATATGTAACCTGGTAGTAGTTGTTTTTTTTATTTATTTAATCTCTTATGGTATAACCCCCCAGAACTGTGTTTTTATTTATGTATTCTCCTATATGTAATCTGGTAGTAGTTGTTTTTTTATTTATTTAATCTCTTATAGTATAACCTGGCAGAATTGTGTTTTCATTTACGTATTCTCCTATATGTAACCTGGTAGTAGTTGTTTTTTTATTTATTTAATCTCTTATAGTATAACCTGGCAGAATTGTGTTTTGAATTACGTATTCTCCTATATGTAACCTGGTAGAATTGTGTTTTCATTTACGTATTCTCCTATATGTAACCTGGCATAAATGTGTTTTGATTTACGTATTTTTCTATATGTAACCTGGTAGTAGTTGTTTTTTTATTTATTTAATCTCTTATTGTATAACGTGGCAGAACTATGTTTTCATTTACGTATTCTCCTATATGTAATCTGGTAGTAGTTGTTTTTTATTTATTTAATCTCTTATGGTATAACCTGGCAGTATTGTGTTTTCATTTACTTATTCTTTTATATTGCAACCTGATAATGTTATAATTTAATTTATTTAGTCTCCTATAGTGTAATATTCTAATGGTTGTGTGTTAAATTATTTACTCTCAAATAATGTAAACTCGTAGTAGTTGTTTTTTATTTATACAATCTCTTATGGTATAACCTGGCAGAATTGTGTTTTGAATTACGTATTTTCCTATATGTAACCTGGTAGAATTGTGTTTTCATTTACGTATTCTCCTATATGTAACCTAGTAGTGGTTGTTTTTTTTTATTTATTTAATCCCTTATAGTATAACCTGGTAGAATTGTGTTTTTATTTACTTATTCTCCTATATGTAATCTGGTAGTAGTTGTTTTTTTATTTATTTAATCTCTTATGGTATAACCTGGCATAACTGTGTTTTCATTTACGTATTCTCCTATATGTAACCTGGTAGTAGTTGTTTTTTTATTTATTTAATCTCTTATGGTATAACCTGGCAGAACTGTGTTTTCATTTACGTATTCTCCTATATGTAATCTGGTAGTAGTTGTTTTTTTTTTATTTAATCTCTTATTGTATAACCCCCCAGAACTGTGTTTTTATTTACGTATTCTCCTATATGTAATCTGATAGTAGTTGTTTTTTATTTATTTAATCTCTTATGGTATAACCTGGCAGAACTGTGTTTTCATTTACGTATTCTCCTAAATGTAACCTGGTAGTAGTTGTTTTTTTATTTATTTAATCTCTTATGGTATAATCTGGCAGAACATGATAATGTTATAATTTAATTGATTTAATCTCCTATAATCTAATATTCTAATTGTTGTGTGTTAAGTTATTTACTCTCCAATAATATAAAGTGGTAGTAGTTGTGTTTTTATTTCTTTATTTATTCTTTACAGTGTAACCTGTTAGTAATTGTGTTTTAGTTCACCACTAACGTGGTGTTAGTTATGTTTTATTTTTTCTGCTATAGAGTTATCTAGCAATGGTTTTGTTTTTATTTATTGATTGATTCTTCTACGGTTTAAGCTGGTAGTAGTTGTGTTTAAATTTATTCCTTCTCCTGTAGTGTAATCTGGTAGTAATTGTGTTTTAATTGACTTATTTTCCTATATTGTAACCTACTAGTTGTAACCTGGTATAAAAAGTGTTATATTTTATTTACTCTTGTATAGTGTATCCTGGTAGTAATTTTGTTTTCATTTACTTATTCTTCTATAGTGTAATCTGGTAGTAGCTGTGTTTTATTTTGTTTTATATCTCATATATTGTGGTGAGGTAATAGATGTGTTTTAGTTTGTTTTATCTGTTACATTCTTGTTAGATAAAAGATATATGAGGGTTTAGAATGTTAACTTGGTTCAGGTGAATTGAAATGTATGTAATTCAACAGTTATAATATTGACCTTCAATGTATATGTAAAAACGGCTCGTTTGGGTTGAGAAATTTTTATACGTAGAGGAGTGAACAACGTTTCCACCTTCTTCGGTCATTGTCAGGTTTCAAAGAAAAAAAGAGGTAACTGATTAGAAGCTAACCACATGTTTGAAAGGAGTTGTGTAACTGAGTATCAGAGTGTAGAGGGTGTGCTTGCATGTTTGAATATATAATTTTATATTATTTATAATTATATTTATTTTTAATATAAGTATAAAGGTGTTCCTTTGTATTGGTTTATTTTGGGCTTGAGTTGTTGTATAAGTAAGGCTTCTTTAATTTTGCGTTTGTTTATGTTTGTTTCTTTATTTAGTATTTAAGTGTTTTCTATGGTTATGTTGTGTTTATTTGACTTGCAGTGTTTGAAAACGTGTGAAGGTGACTTTTTATGTTCTTTGAATCTGGTTTCCATATTTCTACTTGTTTCTCCAATATGGAAGTCGTGGCAGTTATCACATTGTATTTTATAAATAATGTTGGTGTGGTGTTTGTCAGTGTAGTTTTTACATAGTATAAGTACTCCGACACTCAGTTACACAACCCCTTTCAAACATGTGGTCAGCTTCCGGTCAGTTACCTCTTTTTTTCTTTGTGAATCTGACGATGACCGAAGAAGGTCGAAACGTTGTTCACTCCTCTACGTATAAAAATTTTGAACCCAAACGAGTCGATTTTACATGTATATTTTTCTCTACAAGTGGGTTTTCTCGACATTACTGACCTTCAATGTTTTAAGAACCTTAATTTTCCATCTAATACCTAGATTTGTGAACCACTTACTGAAACCTGGCTAGTATTATCTTATATAAAATAAACGAACCTGATGTATCCAGATGTTATGATAATTCACCAAATAAGAACAACACTTTCCAATGAAATACGTAGATATTGGATACTTACATTTGATTATATTGTTTTTAGTAAATACAATTTATGTGTTCAGCTGTAGAGATTAAAGAGCGGTCAAGCAGAAGATTTACGCGTTTATCTCTCATAGTAATCAGCGACGTTAATAGACTTCAGGTTTTGCTTGCGTGAGTGAAGCAAAGATCTTTCATCCAGAATGTTTTCGTAGCCAAGTAATTAATGCGTAATTATGAAAGCAAATAAGATCGTGGCTTGGCATGGCCAAGCGTGTTAAGGCATGCGACTCGTAATCTGAAGGTCGCGGGTTCGCATCCCCGTCGCGCCAAACATGCTCGCTCTTTCAGCCGTGGGTGCGTTATAATGTAACGGTCAATCCCACTATTCGTTGGTAAAAAGAGTAGCCCAAGAGTTAGCGGTGGGTGGTGATGACTAGCTGCCTTCTTTCTAGTCTTACACTGCTAAATTAGGGACGGCTAGCACAAATAACCCTCGACTAGCTTTGTGCGAATTTCAAAAACAAACAAATAAGATCGTATAAAGCCTCAGAAAAACAATTTTAAAGTGACCGTTGTATAGTTAGAAGTCGTGTATTTTTAGGCACACTGAAGAAACTTCCCTTCTAGAATATGTTAAACTACATGTAAGCTTAACTAAACGTAGCTATCTAGAGTAGTTAAGATTATTATAAAATCGAGTTATATGGCACTCAGTAAAATTGTCAATAAACTTGAAGAAAGTAGATTGTATAGAACACAATAAAATTGTCAGTAAAGTTGGGAAAAAGTGAATTATGTGGATCACGTTATAATTCACAGTAAACTTGAAGAAAGTGGATTATGTGGATCACGTTATAATTCACAGTAAACTTGAAGAAAGTGAATTATATGGATCACGTTATAATTCACAGTAAACTTGATAATACGAAGTTGTGTGAAAAATTAAAGAAGATGATCTTTATGGAAAAGCTTAACATTCTCAGTAAATTTGAAAAAGGAGCAATGTGGAACACATTACAGTTTTCAGTAAACTTGACGAGATAGAATTATCTGTAAGATACTAGTATCTTCAGTAAACTTGACGAGCTAGAATTATCTGTAAGATACTAGTATCTTCAGTAAACTTGACGAGCTAGAATTATCTGTAAGATACTAGTATCTTCAGTAAACTTGACGAGCTAGAATTATCTGTAAGATACTAGTATCTTCAGTAAACTTGACGAGCTAGAATTATCTGTAAGATACTAGTATCTTCAGTAATCTTGACGAGCTAGAATTATCTGTAAAATACTAGTATCTTCAGTAAACTTGACGAGCTAGAACTATGTGTAAGATACTAGTATCTTCAGTAAACTTGACGAGCTAGAACTAACTGTAAGATACTAGTATCTTCAATAAACTTGACGAGCTAGAATTATCTGTAAGATACTAGTATCTTCAGTAAACTTGACGAGCTAGAATTATCTGTAAGATACTAGTATCTTCAGTAAACTTGACGAGCTAGAATTATCTGTAAGATACTAGTATCTTCAGTAAACTTGACGAGCTAGAACTAACTGTAAGATACTAGTATCTTCAGCAAACTTGACGAGCTAGAATTATCTGTAAGATACTAGTATCTTCAGTAATCTTGACGAGCTAGAATTATCTGTAAAATACTAGTATCTTCAGTAAACTTGACGAGCTAGAACTATGTGTAAGATACTAGTATCTTCAGTAAACTTGACGAGCTAGAACTAACTGTAACATACTAGTATCTTCAATAAACTTGACGAGCTAGAATTATCTGTAAGATACTAGTATCTTCAGTAAACTTGACGAGCTAGAATTATCTGTAAGATACTAGTATCTTCAGTAAACTTGACGAGCTAGAATTATCTGTAAGATACTAGTATCTTCAGTAAACTTGACGAGCTAGAATTATCTGTAAGATACTAGTATCTTCAGTAATCTTGACGAGCTAGAATTATCTGTAAGATACTAGTATCTTCAGTAATCTTGACGAGCTAGAACTATCTGTAAGATACTAGTATCTTCAGTAAACTTGACGAGCTAGAATTATCTGTAAGATACTAGTATCTTCAGTAAACTTGACGAACTAGAACTAACTGTAAGATACTAGTATCTTCAGTAAACTTGACGAGCTAGAATTATCTGTAAGATACTAGTATCTTCAGTAAACTTGACGAGCTAGAATTATCTGTAAGATACTAGTATCTTCAGTAAACTTGACGAGCTAGAATTATCTGTAAGATACTAGTATCTTCAGTAAACTTGACGAGCTAGAATTATCTGTAAGATACTAGTATCTTCAGTAATCTTGACGAGCTAGAATTATCTGTAAAATACTAGTATATTCAGTAAACTTGACGAGCTAGAACTATGTGTAAGATACTAGTATCTTCAGTAAACTTGACGAGCTAGAACTAACTGTAAGATACTAGTATCTTCAATAAACTTGACGAGCTAGAATTATCTGTAAGATACTAGTATCTTCAGTAAACTTGACGAGCTAGAATTATCTGTAAGATACTAGTATCTTCAGTAAACTTGACGAGCTAGAATTATCTGTAAGATACTAGTATCTTCAGTAAACTTGACGAGCTAGAACTAACTGTAAGATACTAGTATCTTCAATAAACTTGACGAGCTAGAATTATCTGTAAGATACTAGTATCTTCAGTAAACTTGACGAGCTAGAATTGTCTGTAAGATACTAGTATCTTCAGTAAACTTGACGAGCTAGAACTATCTGTAAGATACTAGTATCTTCAGTAAACTTGACGAGCTAGAATTATCTGTAAGATACTAGTATCTTCAGTAAACTTGACGAACTAGAACTAACTGTAAGATACTAGTATCTTCAGTAAACTTGACGAGCTAGAATTATCTGTAAGATACTAGTATCTTCAGTAAACTTGACGAGCTAGAATTATCTGTAAGATACTAGTATCTTCAGTAAACTTGACGAGCTAGAACTAACTGTAAGATACTAGTATCTTCAGTAAAATTGACGAGCTAGAATTATCTGTAAGATACTAGTATCTTCAGTAAAAGTAATGAAATGGATATATTAGGCACACCTTAAATCCGCAATAAACTTGATGAGATAGAGCTATCTATAACATGTTAGTGACCGAAGTACAATAGATGAAATATAGCTATCTTCAACACGTACAAATTTTTTTAAACTTGTTGAATTGGGTTTGTCTGGAACACGTTAAAATCATCAGAAAGGCTAATGTGATTATGAAAGTTAACCACTTTGTATAAGCAGGATTTAAAAGTCTCTGATGAAGTTGAAATCTTAGCTCTAAAGTTCTGCAAAATAAGTATTGTTTGTCGATACTGTTAAAATGCAGTTTTCAACACTTACCCCATATCAATTGATATGGTTGATTCTTCAACAATGTAATGAATAACCCAATTATATTCATCAATCTCCCGAATGTCATTTAACGTACAACATTCAAACTCATGTTCTACTCGTTCGTTAAAATTATTTTCATCGACTGGATTGATCAGAATATTTATTTTATATATATTATTTAATTAGTTGCAATATATTTTACCTTTTTATTGTACAGATTTCTTACTATTAAGAATATTTTTTATTGAGCCTAGTATATGGATTTGAGACGAATTTAATTCTTTGAAGCAGGCTGAATCTTGTCAGATTTTATTGGAATTGCCGCTGAAAATGGCGCTGATAGAGAGGTAATTAATTATTCAAACTAACAATATTTTTATCATATAGACTCGTGTCACATTCATCACCCAAAATTACATTACATTTATCATTGAAACCCAAAGACTTACAATGCTTTCATCACTCAAACGTACTTACAACGTATTTTGTTGCTCTTTTTGAAATTCAGAAAGTGCTTGTGTGTGTGTGTTTTCCCATCGCAAAGTCATATAAGTTTATCTGCTGAGCCCAGCGAGGGAAATTGAACCCTTGATTGTAGCGTTCTAATTCCAGAGACTTACCGCTGTACTGGCGGGGAGCAAACATGCTTGTAATTCTAACCCATAACAAATTCCACATTGTTTCTTTAAAACTAGTTGAAAAGTGCCCCTTATTATAATAAGCCAAGAAGTCGTGTAAAGTGAAACAAGTACCTCTGCATAGGAAAAACATTTCTGGAAAATTCAAAAATGATATAGAAGACAAATATTGATATCAGAAGAAGCTGATTCTATTAATCATCAAGTTAAAAAAATAACATTGTTGTATTTTAAACTAGTCTTTTCATTTTAGAGAAGAATGGTTTTGTTTTTTCTTCTTTTTTACCAGGCATGGCATGGCCAGGTGGGTTAAGGCGTTCGACTCGTAATCTGAGGGTCGCGGGTTCGAATCCCCGTCGCACCAAATATGCTTGTCTTTTCAGCCGTGGGGGCGTTATAATGTGATAGTCGATTCTACTATTCGTTGGTAAAAGAGTAGCCTAAGAGTTGGCGGTGGGTGGTGATGACTAGCTGCCTTCCCTCTTAGTCTTACACTGCTAAATTATGGACAGCTAGCGCAGATAGCCCTCGTGTATCTTTAAGCGAAATGAAATAAAACAACCTATGACAATCTATGACTTCTTCTTTGCGAAACAGAAATGTTTCTTGAAACTTTACTGCATAAAAACACTATTTATTCTATAACTATAGTTTGCCAAATAGTGTATAGTTTAGATCGACTTCCAATTAGCAGAGCTCTTCTAACTTTCATAATTCAGTATTATTGTACTTTCACAGTCTTTCGACATTAAACATATATATTTGTAATCTTGCAGGCTTCATTGACTGAAGTAACGAGAAATAAACACTTATTACAAACAAATAACGTGACCTCTCTCCAGTTCGTTTTTTGCTTGAAAGAACACAAGTCAATTGTAAGTATCGTTTCTGTCGTCTAATACTTTTTTCTTAGTAATAATCGCTAATAAAGTGAAAAACACGTGGTCTATAAAGCTACTTCAAAAACAAATGGATTTTTTCCCTGCCAGTAAGTTCTAATCCAAACATCGAAGCACGTGAAGAAAGGATGTAGTACTGATTCCAAAACTGGAACTAAGCCCAAATTATGTGAAATAAAACTTTCTATAATTTTCTTTTCCAATTAAGATAGCATCTAGCACAATCATAACAAATCCGTAACCTAATTTGTAAAATAACTCACAATTTCAAAACAAATTACTTTCAAGTAAAAACACACAACTGAACTTTTTAAAACAGAGATAACTGAAATCAGATCCTTCTATTTTAAAGGAACTGAGATAAAATCCAGACAGATGTCTTAATTTCTTTGAATCCAAGAAAAAAATACACCTCCCTTTATCTGTGCATTTAAATCCATCGAATGTCACCATGTCTGTGGTTGTATCCAAAAACATACTTATATCTTTATGTTACAACTCAGATAGTATGAAAAAACAAACGATGTATTCGCCAAGCTATTTAAGTCGAAACAAATGCTTCTACTAAATGTAAGATGACATTTGTGATGTTTTGATAATTCGAGTTTGGATCTTTTTCTGCGGACTTCAAGAACAGTCATGTAAGTCATAACGTACTAGGTACTCCAGGAATAGACATATACCGTACTAGGAATATTGATAACTCTTTTGACGCCATACTTACTATACAAGAATATATTTTCACTACACAATACGGATCTGAGCCATTATTAAACCGTCCTTACTAGTTGAATTAAGTAAGAAACTGCAACCTAATAGCGGGATGTGAATCAAATCCACTTACTGAAAAAGAGATTCTTTTACACCATTTAAATACACCAAATTAAAAATTTAAAACCACTTACGCCATAACACATACGTAAACAATTCCTGTTTAAAGTTGAATAAAGACGAAGAAATGAACGATCGAAACATGTAATATATTTTCCAACATACCACTTATACCATAATTAGCACATAACAACTCCATGCCGTAGTTCAGCCAAAAGTAAATGAAACATTTGTAGCTTAACTTGAAGTGATAGAAACTGTTGTAGCTTAACGTGTAGTGAAATAAACGGTTGTACCTTTACCTGAAGTGAAATAAACTGCTGTAAATTAACCTGGAGTAAGAGAAACGGTTGAAGCTTAATTTGAAGTGAGTCAAAATGGAGTTTACTGTGAGGTAAGGTGTAAATTAATTTCTCCATTAAAAGAAAAAAAATTTTCAAATAGTTTTTACGAATATTGTTTTTTAGAACAAACTATAACCTAGGTAGAAAAAAACATCGACCATTTATAACACTTGTAGTTCTTTAAAATTATATATCAGTATATTTTAAGAGCACAAGTTTATTACTGCTCACGTGTATAATTACTGAAATATTTTGTATGTGTTCGTGCGCGCACTCGTGTAATATTGCTATATGTATTTGTATTTTTAGATCTAGGAAACTTCAATAGCGATTTATTAAACATGCTACTACTACTATACATCTCTAAGAAATGTAGAAGTCACCATGATTCAGCATTTATACATTAAACTCCCGCTGGGCGATGTATAAATAACATATAATTCTCATTGATTAAAACTAATACTTTCTTGATATTAATATGCCGCCAGATATCCCACTAAGTAATCAAAGGTATATTGAGTCAACTCCATGTAAATACGAGAAAATTAAACCGACTAATTTCAGCCAATCAGAAGACGCGAAATCTTTTGCATTAAACAGACGGAAACGATATCAACTAACCAGAGACTTAGGTGATATAAAGATACAATATTGTAAATTTAGTTTGATTAAGAGTTGATGTGTAATCGTATCATCCATTCCTTTCCAACAACGAATATGTGTATCCCATACGTTCAACGCGCGAGAACTTGTTCAGCAAACGAGGGGTCGGCTCCAATAATTACATTGAACCGCTTCGAACCATCTTAGGTCTTCTATATAGATTTTCACAGCATTTCTCCTGGTACTGAAAAAAAGAGCAGTCTTCAGAATTTCAAAAAGACTTCACTAGTGTGTTGAGAAAATACTTCAGTCATGGGCTTCTTTCATTCTTCCTTGAGAACTTTGAAAGGCACATTCAGCCGGAAACAATTGTTCAAACAAATTTTGTAAATGAAATTCGGATGTGGATCTATAATAATGTATAATATATTATACATATTAAAAACTGCATGATAATATATAATGTATTATACAATCTGTATGATGATGTAAAATACATTATACATATTATAATCTCTATGATAATGTGTGATACATTATACATATTATAATCTGTACAACAATGTATAATACATTAAAAATGTTATAATCTCTAAAATAAAGTATAATAAATAGCCCACATTATAATCTGCACGATAATGAATAATACATTACACATATTGCAATCTGTATAATAATGTATAAGATATAATAAATATTATAATCTCTATGATATTGTACAGTAAATTATACACACTACAATATCTACTATAATATATTATACATTATAATATTACAACCTGTATAATAACGTATAATACGTTATACATATTAAAATCTGCATATTAATATATAATACATTACACATATTAAAATATTATATTACATATCACAATCCGTATAATAATGTGTAAAACATTACACATCTCAGAGAATTATAAGTTACATATCGTAATCTAAATAATAATTATACGCATTATAATCTGTATAATAATGTATAATACAATATATATATTATAATTTGTATGATAATGTATAACACATTATGCATTTATAATCTGTACAATAATGTATAATGCATTATACATATTACAGTCTGTATGATAACGTATAATGATTTGCTAATTAGTCTCACAATGTATAACACATTATTATACAGATTATTTATCTGTATGATAAAGTATAATACATAATACATACTACAATCTGTATGCTATTGTATCATACAATATACATATTACATTCTGTATAATAATGTGTTAATA
Source organism: Tachypleus tridentatus (assembly GCF_004210375.1). Lineage (NCBI taxonomy): Eukaryota > Metazoa > Arthropoda > Merostomata > Xiphosura > Limulidae > Tachypleus > Tachypleus tridentatus. The sequence continues at coordinate 70,597,707 of NC_134833.1, read as the reverse complement.
CATTATACATATTACAATATCTAAAATAATGTGTAATACATTACCCACATTATATCTGTACAATAATGTATAATACATTACACGTATTATAATCTGTATAATAACATATATAATACATTATACATATTACAATGTTCACGATAATCTATAATACATTATAAATATTAAAAACTGCATGATAATATATAATATATTATAAATATAACAATTTGTATCATAATGTATAATATGTTATACATATTACAATTTGTATGATAATGTATAATACATTACCCACGTTATAATCGTATAATAGTGTATAATACATTACACGTATTATGAACTCTACAATACTGTACAATGCTTTACAAATATTATAAGCTCTATAATAGCGTATAATACATTACACACACTATAATCTGTATAATAATGTATAATACATTTCACATATTGTAATGTCTAATAACGTATAATACATTACACATATTACAATTTATATGATACTCTATAATACAGTATATATATTACAATCTGTACGATATTATATAACACATTACACATTTTATAATATGTATGATAATTTATAATACATTATATATATTACAATATCATGGTCTGGGTGTTTTGTTGTTTTAGCGTTTTATGGCGCAAAGCAACTAGGATATCTTAGCCAAATATCCGGTAAAAAGTTCAAATTAAAGTAAAATTATTAAAATTCGTAAAAAGGAATCATGTTTAAACAAAACAAAGTTTAATTCTTGAATTAAAACATGAACAGCGTAAAATCTAATTTTTACATCTAGTTTACAGCAGTAAAAGAGAAACTACAGCAATACAAGTTGTAAAGAACTTTCTGTAGCATAATTGTAATTATTATAACTCGCCAAGGTGACTAACGGATAAGTTCAAACATCAGCGTAAGTCACCTGAAGGTGATCTTTTCAGTCGTCGTCTCGAGCAATTTGACGTCACGGCCATTTTCTAATTTCCTATGGAAGTACTTGTACTTTAACTATTAAAAGGAAATCATATTTAAAAAAAAAGTCTAATTTATAAATTAAAAACTTAAATGGCGTTAAAGATGTTAATGGCCTTTCCAAAACTAAAAACATTTGTAAGACGGACAGTGTCACCATCACCAATAACACTTGCAATAACCTTGCAATAAAACATGTTTAAAATGGTGCCGTCGTTGAGAGTCGTAATGACAGCAAGACAGTAAAATGTAGCTTATTGTGACCTGAGTATCACACAAACAACACGTTGGTGCATCTGTCTCAGACAAAAGAAAACGATGAGTTAAAAACTGTGACCAGTGCATAGTCCACTTAGTACAACTTACTCTTTCCGATTCCAACGGAAGCAAGACGGCCAAAGCCCAATAGAGGGTTTTATTTGGAAAAGCTTGACTTCACCTTGCCCACTCCAAGTTGACTGCCAACTGACACGGAGCCATGTCTTGAATACAGGACCACAGTACATCTATGGAACAGGCACAGCAGTGATAGCACTAGAGCAGACAGATTTAGCTGCGGTGTCTTCGAGCTTCTTCCCACGAATACCAACATGGCCTGGTATTGAGAAAAACTTGATGGACGTATATGTTAAAGAGAAAAAAGTCGATTTTGAATATCAGCGAGAACAGGGTGAGAATGAACATGAAGTGGTTCCAGGGTCAGTAGTTTTTAATACAAATGGGCATATAACCACGTAACCCATATAAATGGATATCTTGCAAAATGCCATACCTCCATATGGTGTCATAAGCCTTCTCAAGATCAAATAATATTAACATAATTTGTTGTGCTTCGAGAAAGACTTCCCTTATTATGTATCAAATCGAATCGGATGGTCAACGGTAAAGTGTTGGGTGGGCAAGAGGATGGTGTTTGATTCTAGGAATCAAACGAGATGAACATTAACCATCCTCTTTGAGGTCTTACAGAGACAGCTCGTTAAAGCAATTGGACAGTGGTTTGAAGGAAACTTGGGATCTTTCTCAGGCTTAGAGAAAGGTAAGACAATAGCCTGGCGTCAGGCATCTCGAAAAACATTCTCCGGCCAGTTTCTTTGTTTGTTTTTGAATTTCGCACAAAGCTACTCGAGGGCTATCTGTGCTAGCCGTCCCTTTGCAGTGTAAGACTAAAGGGAAGGCAGCTAGTCATCACCACCTACCACCAACTCTTGGGCTACTCTTTTACCAACGAATAGTGGGATTGACCGTTACTTTATAACGCCCCCACGGTTGAAAGGGCGAGCATGTTTGGCGCGACGTGGATGCGAACCCGTGACCCTCAGATTACGAGTCGCACGCCTTAACATGCTTGGCCATGCCGGGCCTTTCTCCGGCCAGACTCAGTTAGAAACAATAAAAAGAATAGCAAGAGAAGAAAGAGATAGATAGCGCAGTATCTCGTAGAGTAAATCATCAGGCCCAACCAATGTACTTCCAGATTGATCAAAGGCAAGTTTGAGTTCCACCAGTGTAAAGAAGCGATTATAGTCATAGAGACAATCAGCTTGAGAGGAAAGAGGTGACCCCTCTGCCCGATTCGTGATAAATGAGAAAATGGAGGAAGAAGCAGAAGTGCTAGACACCCTGCAAAATTGTTCACATAAAGTATCGGCGACGCTCCGGGTATTAGCTACTTCCCGGATATCAAAGAGCAAGATTGAAATGGGGACAGAATTATTTTACCCACTGACCTTCTGAATCTTGTCCCATATGACTTTGGAATTGGTGTTAGAAGAGATGCTGGTTGGGAACTTAATCCAAGATTCCTTCTGACTTTTTAGTCTTACCTTCCAAGCATGTGCAGGGAGCTTATTGGAAAACGATGCGGTTCGAGAGTGTGGGATATCTACGAAAAGTATCCCAGGCCCGTTTTTGAGCCTTCTGTGCCATGTAGCAGGCAAGAATCCAACATGAACGAGGAAAACATGTCGAGGGTTTAGGAATACATTGTACAGTACAGTCAGTCACCGCTGTCACACAGTCGTCTATTGATGGCTTACACACGATGACAGGATCAAATTCTGTGAGAGCAGTGAAAAAGGGCCAGTTGGCTTGACCCAGCTTTCACCGGGGCACGGGGGTCGACCACGGTGAGTTTCTCTCACAATTATAGGAAAATTATCATTGCCTTGTGAGTTATTGTCAATCCTCAATGAAAAGTGGAAGAATAGTGAAGGGGAGCAAACTGAGAGATCAATAGCAATAAAAGACTAAGTGCATGAAAATAAGTAGAAGAACCAGTATTGAAATGAGAGAGGTTGTGATCAGAGATCATATACTCTATGGGGTGACTCCTATCATCAATATCAACAGAGGGGATGATGTCCATTAATGTCCCCAGGATTAAAAAAGGAGATAACAACTGTTGAATGAGAGCATCAAGGTCTGATATATGATAAGTCTCTTCAGAAGACAGGTAGAGAGAAAAAATAGTGATGATACAACCCAAGGAAATATGGATAGCTACGACTTCCAAGAGAATATAGAGTGGTTAGGACAGTGTGGGCACTTGCTGATCAACCAACAGTGCCAACCATCCATGCAATCAACCTGTTACACAACCTGTCATTTCTGTACAAGAAAACTGCCAAAAGGTGACTGTATCAGCAGGTTTCAGAAATGCTTCCTGTAAGGAAAGACATAAGGATGGTAGGAAGCAATCAGTGCTTTGATGTCATCCATGTTAGAACGTAAACCTCGACTGTTCCATTGTATCGAAATGGCCATGTTTATTTATGTGTAGACGAATTGGATGGAGAGTCATTCTGTTTACAACCACATATTTTTCTTTATTGTCTTTATTCAAGGGAGATCTGTTGACCTCTATGGATCCTTCCCTGGGTCGATTAGCCACGTCTTTGCTGTTGAAAGAGGATTCCAGCGACTGAGAACGTGGGTGAATGATCGTTTTTCATCTTGGGTTGAGATAAAATGATGTACCTTAGGAAATGTCTGTACATGGAACCAAAGGAAGTGGATATTGGGGTTTGCTGGATTGAATGTTAGGGACAGAAATGGTTGTTGACGTTGGTTGATTCATCAACTTTATTAACCATGGAGGTCAAAAGATTTTTCATATGGTTTGAGAATGATTATTTTGGAGGCACATAGAGATCAGTCTGCACTCCCACTGTAGTACAGGAATGAAGTGCAGAAGCATATGTCTAAGATGAAGTGGTGAACAGTAACTTTTGAGTCTCAGAATAAGTAATGTTATGAATCGTTTTCAAACGCTGCACCTCTTTTTCTTTCAACCACTTAGGACAAGAACGAAAGTAGGACGGTTAAAAACCATTGAAATTGATGCAATGAGGGTGCGTTTCACAGTCATAGGCATCGTGATTCTTGCCACCGTAACGAGCACACGCCAAGAAACCACAACATGATGTCTTTGAGTGACCGAACTTCTGACACTGGAAACATCTGAGAGGGTTTGAAATGTATGGTCGTACTTTGCAATTAATGTAACCTGCCTTGATTGTGGCAGGTGGATGCAGTAATTTAAATGCTAAAATGAAAACATTGGTCAGCATTATAATTCCATCTTGCGAGTGAAGATATGTCTCACTCCAGAAACTCCTTGTTTGGAGAAACCAGCGAGAATCTCTGACTCGGGGATGTTCTTCAAATCTCTCTCAATAATAGCTCCTTGTGACGAATTCAAATTAGCATGGGGCGTAACCTCAATAGGTATATTCCGATATCACCTTTGAATGCAAGAAAAGTTCACTGTGTTTAGATGTGGATGTTCCACCAATATGTCACCAGAGCGAAGGTTTTTGACTAACTTTGGAAGCCAGCAAGTCCCTCTAGTCTCTTCTAAATAAAAAAAGAGATGAATTTACCCTGTTTGTCTGAAAGAGAATGTAATATAAGAAAATGAGGTACAGGTGTTACATAAATGGAAGATTGCTGCTCAGAATCTTCAAGACTAATGGACTGTTTTTTTTTCGCTATTTTATTTAAGATTTTATTTGGGGGATTCTTAATAAAAAGTATGCTTCGGCGCCAACTAAATCCTACCTACCATGGAGCTCTACGAGGGGACGCACTACAATGTCAAACAAGGACACTGTAGCAACGCCAGGAATTTATGAGCACTATACTCAAACACCAGCATCAGATACAATGTCCACAACGCCTGTTGAGAACATCTAACATTAGTACTTGATTAACCCTAGCCCAAGTGTACGAACCGATTGACCCAGGAAGCCACCTCAAAGCCACTTATCTACAGGAATTCAAGGCCAATGTGGTGTGTTAGGGTTGAACCCCTAAACCATCAGGATCCTCTCCTTCCCTTCATGGATCACCACGAACGGCAAACACGTGGGTGGATATTAAGATCCTAGGGGAAGTAAACTGAAAGAATAGAATCTTAGCTCGGAGATCCCCACACCGCGTATAGGAATCCACTCCGAAAGGTATTATACATTATACATATTACAGTCTGTATGATAATTTATAACAAATTTTATGTATTACAGTCTGTATGATAATGTATGATACATTAAACATATTATAGTATTACATTACATATTATAATTTGAAAAATAATGTATAATATATTATACATACTACAATATGTTTCATAATGTATAATATATTACATATATTACAAACTGTCGGATAATATATAATATATTATAAATATTACAATCTGTATGATAATGTATAACACATTATACATCTTAAAATATTATACGTATTACAATATTATATTACATTTTATAATAACGTAGAGTATATTATATATATTAAAATATGAATGTTAATGTATGTCACATTATATATACGAGGTGTGTTAAAAAAATACGCGGACTGACATCATAAAACAAAATGTACTTTATTTAGAAGTTACAGGTCTGGGACCCCTTCAAAGTACTCTCCTCCCTAACGCACACACTTATCCCAACGGTGTTTCCACTTGTTGAAACAGTCCTGGTACGCCTCTTTTGTAATGTCCTCCAGCTCCTTCGTCGCATTTGCCTTAATCTCGGGAATCGTCTCAAATCTTCTTCCTTTCAAGGGTCTTTTGAGTTTGGGAACAAGGAAAAATCGCAAGGAGCAAGGTCAGGTGAGTAGGGGTGGGGAAGAACAGTGATCGAGTGTTTGGCCAAAAACTCACGAGTTCTGAGGGCTGAATTTCGCATCAACGCGGTGCATCTTCAATTTTTCGGTGAAAATCTCGTAACAATGTCCAACTGATATCCCACACTCTTCAGCAAGTTCCCTGACAGTCAGACGTCGATTTGCCCGCACCAGGATGTTGATTATGTCGACGTGTGGGTCGTCAGTTGACGTGGAAGGACGTCCAGGACGCTCATCATCTTCAATGGACTGTCGACCATCCTTAAAACGTTCATGCCACTTGAAACATGCCGTACGATTCATAGCAACATCACCGTAAGCCGTGTTAAGCATAGCAAAAGTTTCAGTGGCAGATTTTTCAAGTTTAACACAAAATTTCACAGCAAGTCGTTGCTCCTTCAGGTCATTCATTCTGAAATCCGCCAAACGAAAAAATCGCACTTCACTTAAAACCGCGTAGCTTATACACAAATGAAGATATCTGCAATCGGAAAATGGCGTCGTAATCAGCTGATCTGTGCAAACCTAGCGACACCAAGCGGATTTCCCTGGAACCAACGGGAGCCGCGCAATTCAAACAGTCCGCGTATTTTTTGAACAGCCCTCGTATTACAATCTGTATCATATTGTGTAAGGCATTATACACATTACAATCTGTATCATGATGTACAATACATTGTACATATTACTATATCATAATACATATTATAATATTTATTATAACATATAATACATTATACACATTACAATATTATATTACATACTGCAATCCCTATACTATGTATAACACATTACACACATTACAATGTGTATAATAATGTATAATACATTACACATATTATAATCTGTATGATAGTATGCAATATATTATACAGATTACAATATTATATTACATATTGTAATCTGTATAGCCCCCTCGCTGGTATAGCGGTAAGCCTACGGATTTACAACACAAAAATCAGGGGTTCGATTCCCCTCCGTGAGCTCAGCAGATAGCCCAATATGGCTTTGCTAAAAGAAAACATAAACAAACACAATAATCTGTATAAAAATGTATATTACATTATACATTTTCAAATCTGTATAATAAAGTATAATACACTACACATGTTATAATAATATAATACATTGTACATATTACATTCTGTATGATAATGCATAATACATACATATTATTATCTGTGTGATAATGTATGATACATTAAACATATATGTATGACAACATATAATACATTACACACATTATAATCTGTAGAATTGTGTATTATACATTGTACATATTATAATCTGTATGATAGTGTATAATACATTATACATATTATAATCTGTACAATAATAATGACAACCTTAGTGAGTGCGTACAATGCATCAGACATTTTACGACGGATGCAATACACGAACAATATTACAAATATAATACCAAAAACAACAGTACTTGATATGAGACTTTGAACTACATTATCGTATCGTTATCCTGTTTAGAATAAACCTCAAATGAGCACAGTTCTTCTCTTGATGAAGTATGTTTAATATACTAACGAAGAAAAAAATCAGATTCTATCCACGTTTGGGTTGCTATTGAACGAAGTGCCATTTCACAATGATCCAAATCAGGGATTTTCTTTTTATCAAATCGACGAGACATTATATGGTTTACTTAGTTCATTATCTAGTACTTAAATGGTTGAAACGAAAAAAAAATCTAGAGAAGTGTAAATAAAATCACTCCACGTATAGAATTGACGCTGATATTCCATAATATTAACCCGTTTTTTATTATTATTTCATGAGAGGGCGCTCTGTGTATTTTTTTTTAATTTACTATCTTTTAATAAAGTTACTTTTAAACACTGGTTCTCCATAATATTAAATTGGTTACGTTAGTACTTCGTGAGAGCAATGCTTTATAGCCGCCATGTTTCTTGAAAGTTACTTTTATACATAATTATGAAGTGTTATTGAGATAAATCAATAATATTATAACGACACTTCAGCAAACAATTCCCAAATGTTCCTCGAAAACTGACGTATCGTTGTTTCGAAATCCGAAATGATGTCGCATATTAGTGACTAGTACTGAGAGGAGCATTTGATTTACATGAAACTGCACTTCTGTGCTCTGATTATAACTTTAATTCTCATAATAGCAACAGTTATTGATTTATTGTCAGCTTATGACGATATATAGCTGAATTACTGATGTGTTTGCCATTATGTTTCAAAGTAACTTAGGCTAGAATCTGACCGTTTAAATTATCATTTTTTATATTCAGCAGTAGCTAAAAATAATCTGTCCTATGTTACATTACTTTTATAAAACCCTTTTCTGAAATCGCTATTAAAGTCAAGGCAAAGAAATATACAGTATATTTGTTTAACAATATCACTTTAACGACTTCGTGTAGCAAATAGTGATTTTTCGGCTTAACATATAACATTGGATAATTCCCTTACCAACTGTTTCTTTTAATATAATACTAATAATACTCATAACCTCAAGCGACAAATATTTCGGAATAATTTCCTTTACAGCCGTTTCTCTTATATGACAAGCAACGAATATTCCCTAGTTTTAAACTGATAATGAAATGATAAGTTTCATATTCCTGATCTTAACTAAGCTTTAAATTAAGATATTATAATATACCATACATTTAATTCATACTAAAATGACAAGTTTAAATAATGTTTTGATTTGTCAATACTTCAATATTAGAAGCTTTGTTAATCTATAATTTTAAGATTAAAAGGTTTTATATTCCATATTGTGTATTGACACTACATCTCCATATACATTTTCATTCCCCATAAGAAGAACTGTTACAATTAGTCAAGTAATGTAGAGCACTCACAATACAAAAAGCACTTACTCTTGTGTTACAAAACGCAGTAACTCAACATGAATAGTAGACATATATAAATATGAGTTACTTTATTATGTTTCGATTATATAAACAGCAAGTAGATTGTTGTACAGAAAATGTATATACTAATCTCTATCAGATAAAGTTGAAACAACTTATTAATTATCTTAGTAGAAAACGGACCAGATCGTCTATATCAAAAAGTTGCTACATAATAGATATAAAAGTGAATTATTGATTTTAAGATCTCGAAGTATTCAAAATAATTACAGTATTGGCGTTGTTCTGTGTATTCTGTTATACCTTATTTTTCCAAAGGTATCATAAATATGTTGTAAAGTCAACATCAATTATCTTTATTTGTTTAAAGCAGATATCAGATTTGGCTATCTCCTGCGTATACCGAAAGAAATTGAACTCCGAATTTTAGCATTGTAAGTCTGTAAACTTACCACTGTCTCACCGGAGGACAAAAATATCAACAATTCGTTTTTAACCTAGGATCTCTCTCTCTCTCAATCAGAAGTCGGTAATAGATGTTGCTAAACCTTAAATATATTGTATTTATATGGTGCATATTTCGAGAATTTTATAAGAATAGGACAACGTGACAGAAAAAACAACAAAAAACAGTCATTCATAACTGGGTTTAAGTTGTTGTATAAGTAAGGCTTCTTTAATTTTGCGTTTGTTTGTGTTTGTTTCTTTATTTAGTATTTGAGTGTTTTCTATGGTTATGTTGTGTTTATTTGACTTGCAGTGTTCGAAAACGTGTGAAGGTGACTTTTTATGTTCTTTGAATCTGGTTTCCATTTTTCTACTTGTTTCTTCAACATAGAAGTCGTGGCAGTTATCACATTGTATTTTATAAATAATGTTGGTGTGGTGTTTGTCAGTGTAGCATAGTATAGACCTCAGTTTTGTGCCTGGTTTTTGAATAAATGTGGTATTAACTGGAATGTCATTTTGTTACTAGTTTTTGCCAAATCTTGGTTATTTGTTTGCTGACGTTGGGAATATATGGTATGCAGCATTATATGGTTTCGTGATTTTTTGATTCGTGGGGTATATTTACTTTTGTTAGTTGATTTTGCTTTTTGTCTAGATGTGTGCGTATGATGTTTTCTACGGTTTGTGGAGAAAATTTGTTGATGTTGATAAAGTATTGTTTTATTTTGTCTAATTCATCGTTAATTTTATCTGGTGAGCATAGTTTTATGGCTGTGTTTATTTGGTTTCTTAGTACGTTGAGTTTTTGTTTTGTTTCATGTGCTGAGTCCCAAGGAATGTATAGTTCAGTATGGGTGATTTTTCGGTGGATTTCTGTTTTGAATTGTGTGTCGGTTCTTGTAATTTTGAGTTTAAGAAATGATATTTGATTGTTTTCTTCCTGTTCACATGTGAAGTTAATGTTGGGATGAGTATAGTTGATGTGATTGAAAAAATTAAGTGTGTGTTCTGTAGACCTGAATCCCGCAATCGTGTCATCTACATATCTGTACCAGTATAGTGGTGGATGTAATGCTGTGTTATTTGCTTGTGTTTCAACTTGTGTCATAAAAGTATTGGCTAGAACTGGTGATACTGGGTTGCCATTTGTTTGTATATAGTTGTGGTTGTTGAACATAAAATTTGTCATATATGGACGTTATGAATCGTTTAATTACAATCTTAGTAAATACATAGCATGGGCATTCTCCAAATATGTAACATCAGCCAGCTCATTCATCAAAGACTTTTTTAATTTCAAGTCTAATCTAAATCAACTTAATCATAAAGCCTTAATGGTTAGTTTCGATGTTATATCCCTCTTTACAGAAGTTCCAACCACTGAAGCCTGCAAGATAGCCTTAGAACTCTATATCCGAGATCCTAACCCAACTATAGACATTCCAAGCAACCAATTAGCAATCCTCATAGAATTCACCACGATAAAGACAAACTTCATGTTCAACAACCACAACTATATACAAACAAATGGCCTAAGCATGGCAACCCAGTATCACCAGTTCTAGCTAATATTTTTATGACACAAGTTGAAACACAAGCAATTAACACAGCATTACATCCACCACTATACTGGCACAGATATGTAGATGACACGGTTGCGGGATTTAGATCTGCAGAACACACACTTAATTTTTTCAATCACATCAACTCTATACATCCCAACATTAACTTCACATGTGAACAGGAAGAAAGCAATCAAATATCATTTCTTAACCTCAAAATTACCATAACCGACATACAATTCAAAACAGAAATCCACCGACAAATAACCCATACTGGACAATACATAACTTGGGACTCAGCACATGAAACAAAACAAAAACTCAACGTACTAAGAAACCAAATAAACACAGCCATAAAACTATGCTCACCAGATAAAATTAACGATGAATTAGACAAAATAAAACAATACTTTATCAACATCAACAAATTTTCTCCACAAACCGTAGAAAACATCATACGCACACATCTAGACAAAAAGCAAAATCAACTAACAAAAGTAAATATACCCCACGAATCAAAAAATCACGAAACCATATAATGCTGCATACCATATATTCCCAACGTCAGCAAACAAATAACCAAGATTTGGCAAAAACTAGTAACAAAATGACATTCCAGTTAATACCACATTTATTCAAAAACCAGGCACAAAACTGAGGTCTATACTATGCTACACTGACAAACACCACACCAACATTATTTATAAAATACAATGTGATAACTGCCACGACTTCTATGTTGAAGAAACAAGTAGAAAAATGGAAACCAGATTCAAAGAACATAAAAAGTCACCTTCACACGTTTTCGAACACTGCAAGTCAAATAAATACAACATAACCATAGAAAACACTCAAATACTAAATAAAGAAACAAACATAAACAAACGCAAAATTAAAGAAGCCTTACTTATACAACAACTTAAACCCAAAATAAACCAATATAAAGGAACGCCTTTATACCTGAATTAAATAGTCATTCATAACTGCTCTAAAAACATTGTTTTACGTAACTTATGTTTTGATAGAGTTGAACATTATTTAGAAATTACGAATTTTAGATTTTTGTCCTGAGTAATATAAAATATTTACTGGGTATTTTTGTTAGCTGGTCTAAATGAATTTTTTTTTGTGTGATGAAGACGGTTCAATGAACCGTTCATTTGTCAATAACAAATTTTTCCTGAATGTTTCTAAAAGTTGCACGTGCTAGTTGCGACTCCTTACCCTAATCCATGAATTCTGAGAGCCATTACAAAACGTTTAATGGTCTTCCATTATTAACCTCTGTCTCTATAGGTATGTGGATAGGTGAATGAAATAATATACGTTTCTCTTACTCTTATTGTCATCTGGCAACATACGGAGAATGAGTATCTTAATCAGTGGAAAATGTGAACTCATAAATTTCGTTGGAAACACTAGTGTGAACCCATAAACTTTGTTGAAAACATTAGGCTGTATCGAGTCGTTTCTATTGAGAAGAGTTTCTTTTAGTCACACTGTACTTTGATGAAAAATTAGGCTTAAAAACGTCTTTCTTTTAACAAGTGTTTTCTTTAATTAAACTTTCCTTTGTTGAAAATACTAGGCTTAAAAATTCGTTTTTTTAACAAGTGTTTTCTTTAATTAAACTTTCCTTTGTTGAAATATTAGGCTTTCAAAAGTCGTTTCTTTTAACAAGCGTTTTGTTTAATCAAACTTTCCTTTGTTGAAATACTAGGCTTTAAAAAGTCGTTTCTTTTAACAAGTTTATCTTTAATTAAACTTTCCTTTGTTGAAATACTAGGCTTTAAAAAGTCGTTTCTTTTAACAAGTGTTTTCTTTAATTAAACTGCCGATGCTACAGATTTTATACAATAACACAGACTATGCAACTGATCGTAGCTTTATCTAGATAGATAATCGTGTGAACTATCCATGCAAACAAAAAAGGAGATACAATTTTACGTCATCAGTAATTAATTTCATTTCTAACTTCCTAAGTTTTGGTCAAGAAAAGTCATTTATTTGTTAACTTTGCATTGGTACTTGAATATAAACAGTATTTTGCTCTAAGAACACGATATAATGAAAATCGTATTTAGCTCTAAGAACTTGATTTAATATATATTGTACTTGGCTCTATGAAAACAACGTAGTGTAAACGGTATTTGGCTCTAAGAACTCGATCTAATGTAAACCGCATTCGTCTCTAAGAACAAACTCTAATGTAAATCGTATTTGGCTCTAATAATTTGATCTAATGTAAACCTTATTTGGCCCTAACTTACGTCTACTTTGTTTAGACATGGATTCGGCATTAAACGACAATCAAATCTCACGTCCTTTTTATTTTACATTATAAATTATTTACTTCTGTACGAGGTTTAAAAATTTAAATGGAAAATAATAATCTTTATAAATGTATTTCTTCATTACTGACTGTTATCTCTAGTGAAAACCATAAGCTTTCTGCTAACAGTTACCATGGAAACCACTCCTGTTTAGCCAAACAGTTTGGCAGTGAAACGGAATACATCACAGAGACACAAACTGTATTCTTTGACTAGACGTGGATCATTAAAATAGCTCCTATTTTGTATAGTCATGGATATTACAGCCATTTTTAATATGTAAATAGATACAGTTCCTGCCTTTTAATAATAGAACGCGGGTGAAAGAGGAGTATTATTATAACCGACATATGTTGTTAACTTATAAAAAACAAACAAACCTCGAGATATAACGGAAGAAATAAAGTACTTACTTAAGGTGTTCAACTTGATAAAAGATAGGGATGGACATTTTCCCCTTACGTAGGTGACGTCACACTTGTACACACCCTCGTCCTCATAGAGCAGTGAACGAATCGTCAGATAAGCAGAATTATTTTCCAATCTAAATCCAGCTCGGTCTGGGTTCGTTAAATCTCCTAAAGCTGTTTCGAAATTGGCACTGTACAGATACACTCTCTCCCAGTCATTGGAAACATTTTTAGTCCAAGTGATGAAATATACTCTTCCACATGTGTCAACATCTACTTCACAGGGTAAAAGAACGTTGTCACCGACGAAACTCGTGACAGAATACTCTCGACCTGGAGGAAATAAATTAATTATCACAACAACTTCAAAGAGTTGTCTAAAGATTTGAACATGTTGCTTGATAAACCATAAGAGTCGCTACATAGATAGCTTGGAGTTTTAAAATGATTAAACCGCATTCTGCTATAGCTGATGTCTAACTTGTATCGTATCACATGTATCATATTACTTGTAGTATGTTAGTTGTATCTTATAACTTATATCATGTTACTTGTATCATATGACTGCCAGTATTACAGTTTTGAAAGAACACCATACTACGTCACAACCCAGAACTTTATACGGAATTAATGAATACCATAGAAGTGGGCATCATGGCGGATTAGAGTGTTTGTACAGGGAATTCATGTTTAATGTGAATATTACACTCTAACGGATAAAATACAAAGTTCTTCAGGCATGAATCCTTCTTCCGCTCCACCCCACTGACTGGTTGGTTTATGTTTCTCAAAGAAATCTTAATAATTTTATTCCCAGTAACATACTCTCCATGTTTCTTTATTTTTTCAATCTTTTAAATCTTGTATGGCTTATTCATACAATGCATCGAACCATTTGGCGAGATATGATTTTTGTTCTTGTCTAGACTGAAACCAAGAATAAATACGTCAACGTTGTTTTAACGTAGACATGTCAGAACTCTAATAATATCGGTGCACGTGTAAAAAAATCGCTTTACTTTATGAAAATCGGATTATAAAGTCAGATTGTGGTATCGGGTCACCCTTTTAATGTAATTATTGCATCACGGTGTCCAGAAATTATCTTAACGGATATATATTTAGATTTATACCTCAAAGTCTATAAAATTAATTTCAATGTTCTGTCCTTTCAAATTTAAACTTATTATCGATTTTTACCTTTTCTGTTTCCTATCATTGAGTAATGCAGAAATTTTAGTTACTCGTATAAACTTCAATACAAACTTTTATTGTTGTATAAAGTTCTGGGTTGTGACGTAGTATAATTTGAAAAATAAGTTGAGTCTTACCAGACGTAACTGTTACTATGGTCTGTTCAATCTTATGAAGCCTAAATTTAATTACAGTCCGTTGAATCTTGCCAAGTCTACTTGTGATGAAACTTATTAAGCCTAACTTTTACCATGGCCTGTTGAATGTTATTAGGCCTAAGATTTACTATAATCTGTTGGATGTTATCAGGCCTAATTTTTACTGAGGTCAATAGAATGTTATCAGGTCTCACTTTTACTGAAATCTGAGAAGTTTGACTGTGCCTTACTTTTTTTTACTCACTCGGTAAAAGTATACGGTAGCTTTAATAAAGGAACAACAAGTCATATCTCGATCGAAAGCTAAAGTAGAAATATTAAACATGCTAATATTAATAACAACAGGTAGAAGAATCTTTCTGGTTCTTCAATTTTTAAACTATTTTATCCGTTCACAATAACGTCACTCCTTTTTTATTAGTATCCCAAACTCTTCAAACTAGCCTTATTGCTACTGGTCATCAACTTTCAGGAGCCTTATTGTATAGACCAATGTTACCGATCAGAAATATAATATTCATAAGCGATGTTCTATACTTTAAACTTCGACATTCTATATAACAGGACGGTCAACATGAGTTTGGGAGTATCTGAAGAAATTCGAGTGAAATATTGTATTGTAAAAATGTTCTCGAAGAAAATCAGACATGACTCAAGTGCGGACAATCCGCTTGAATCAGTGATGTATATCAAAAATAAAACGTAAGCATATTTTGAAGAGAGCATTTAATATTCTGTCTTCGACCGTGAAGATAAAAAGTAAAGAATAAAGAAGAGAGATCGACCAACTACAGCTTTCATCGTACAAGTTGTTGAAAAATCACGTGGACGAAAAAACCTGACGTTTCTTTAATGCTGTATAATCATGACTGTTCGACCACAAAGTCCTGAACCAAATAATGACTTTTTTATTCCTTTACGTTTGTAACAAGCTTCGTATTGTTCCTGACAGAATCCATAAAAGTGGAAGTAACAGTTACTGATCCAGAGTCCGTTTTTATTTTGTGATTTGGCATTAAGTACACCATTAAAATTCTGGAGCAGAACGAAATGCATTAACCGTTCTTCTAGGCACTTGTTTTAAGGCTTCACTTATGCAATCAAATGAACTATGTGACAGCTACAATAGATTAAACGTTTCTATTATTTAATGTATTATTCTTCGTCACTGCTACTACTGGAAAGACAAACCCTCCTCAAATTATACGATTTTTTTTTTAGCTGCAAATATCACAATGTACAGTCTCATGTTTAAGGCCTTCGTCTAAGTGATATTAGAAAAGACAACGTCGAAAGCTTCTACGTACTCAGCAATTTCGCCTTGTTTGCTGGTTTTGTTTTACCAGAGCAAATTAAATTACAATCACTCTGTCGCAGACAATGTACATAATGGAAATTCGAACCAGTCGTGACCCTTTAAGTTGATTCTTGATTTTCAGTAGTTAACGAGTGCTCGTGAAATTCCAGACATCTCAAGAGTTATAGCTACACAAATTAAATCCCAAATTCTGGTTGAACTCTTTTTGTGATTAGATATCAAACTTCTCAAACTTTCCCCAACATACGTAACCCAAAGTTTTTATTGTCTCTCCTTTGAATATAGGGGTTTATGTACACTCTGTTAAAATTCGGATTCTTTCATTCTATCGTATAGGGTTGAAAGATAGATGTAGAGAAAAAAATTGAACCATATCATTCTCTGTATTCTATCGAGTCGAAAAACTTTTACTCATATGTCAATATAACTACGCCCCCTAGTTTATTTTTTTCGAGTATGTTTTTAAGCTTCATAAATCTTGATTATTCTGGTATCGTTGAAAGAAACTAAGCGTTCCAACATAATTGAGTTCTCCAAACAACTACGTTTAGCTTGAGAAAATTGGCCCTCGTCGCATCAATACATCAAAAGTCTTCTAGGATAGTATAAGACACATAAATTTCGTTTTTAAACGTTTCACATTGGCAGAAAGTGCAAGGAATTTATAATTCTAAGTTGAAAAAATGAAATAGCATTGAACCAGTTACCAAAATAAACGTGACTGGATAAGTCCTAATTTTAAGATATTTCAGTTTGCAGTTTCACATAATAAGTAAAATATTACCCGTAGTAAATATTAAAAGAAAGTCCATTAAAATTAATCAAGATTAAATATTGTGGTCAAGTAATTGAAACTTCATGCATAAATAACTGAAATATTAGGTAGAAATAATTTAAACTTCAGGTATACATAATTAAAACTTCAAGTATATCATTTCTTTATTTTGAACTGATGAACAGATGGAATACATCTAGCCAGTGATATAAGAGATCGTAAGGACTTTGTCTATCTGTTTAAACCATATAAAAGGACAGACTATACTTTTACAACGTGTCCAGAGCTAAAAGTTAAAAGACGATAAGTACAGGGTGTCCCAAAATAACGTTTACACTCTTTGACTGTGTATAGCTAATAAACCGTTTCTTTTGTTTCAGATTTGACTTATGTCCAAGGATGGCGAATAATCAGCTTACAATCGAGCACAAAATATTCATTCTGAAAACTTTTTGGAAAGTCGAAATCAAAACTGAAGTGCAAAGACGTTTTATTAAAAAGTTCCATATGGATGCGCCATCTCGCCCCAGCATTTCACGCATCATCGCCAAGTTTGATGAACACGGAACTCTCCACCATATGAAAAAGGGTCGCTCCGGTCGAAAAAGATCATCAACAAGCCCAACAAGAGAGCAAGAGGTCATTGATAATGTTCTGAATTCTCCAAGAAAATCAGTGCGCCAACTGTCTCGTGAAACAGGTATCCCTATATCCAGGGTTCATTGCATTTTGAAGCGTTCCCAATTCAAAAGTTTCATCCCATCGCTTGTTCACACTCTGAATTAAGATGACCCTGATCGAAGGGTTGAGTTCTGTGAACGGTATCTTGCTAGATGTGCAGGCGATGATGAATTTTCACTCAAAATTGTTTGGAGTGACGAAGCAACGTTTAAGCTGAATGGCTCAATAAATCGACACAACTGCACCTACTGGGCAACAGCAAATCCACATGTTACAGAGGAACATCACTTGAATTTGCCTAGAGTGACTGTGTGGTGTGGTCTGTCCGCTAGGGGACTCATCGGACCATTCCTTTTCCAAGACACCGTAACAGGATTGAATTATCTCAACATGCTACAAGAGTTTGCCATGCCACGCATCCAAGAACAATTTGGAGAATAATAGTGTTTCTTCCAGCAGGATGGCGCTCCTCCCAACTTCCATCGCAATGTGGGAGCTTATCTGGATGCATCTATGCCAGACAGATGGATTGGACGAAGAGGAAGTGTAGAATTTCCTGCTAGATCACCAGGTTTGACACCCATGGATTTCTTTTTGTGGGGGTTTCTGAAAGACAAAGTTTACAGCACAAAAAGGGCAACAATTACGAATTGAGAGTTGCAATTGAAGAACAATGTGCTTTAATACCAGATGAGATGGTGTTTGATGTGTGCACTTCCATTTCTTCCCGTTATGAGATGTGTCTGGAGCAGAACGGATTTCAATTTTAACACCTGAAGTGAAGCAAGCAAATTGTGACATTTTACAATTTCAACCAAGGAGAGTTTTCCTTGGGAAGAATTTTATTTGTTATTTTTTCTCTTGATTTCAGTATTAAATCTTTAAATAAATCTTTTGGCTATCATATGTATCTTGTTTCATTGTTAAAATCAATAAACAAGGCAAGTTATAATGATCCAAAGAGTGTAAACGTTATTTTGGGACACCCTGTATATTCTGCTCACTGTACATTGACAGCCGGTACATACAGTCTGTATGGTTTACGTTAACAGCCGGTACATACATTTTCATTCTCATAGCACTGACAGAATGGTTTAACCCAATCGTCTTTAAAATGTCGTAACTATTAAAATATGGTTTAACCCAGTCGTTTATAAAATGTCGTGACTATGGCAGAATGTTTTAATCCAGTCTGTTATAAAACGTCGTAACTATGACAAAATGCTTTAACTCAGCTGTTTACAAAATGTCCTAACTGTGACAGAATGGTTTAATCTAGTAGCATATAAAACTGTAATTATAAAAGATCAGGTTAACTTAGTTAATTTTAATTACACTAAAAGGGTTGTAATTAATAAAAAGGCGTATAATCCAGTCGTTTATAAAATGTTGTAGCTATTGAATTAGGGTTTAAACCAATCGATTATAAAACGTTGTAACTATTACAGAATGGTTTAACCCAGTTGCTTATATAACATTGTACCTGTGACAGAACTATTTAATTCAGCCGTTTATAGAATGTCGTAACAATGATAGAATGACTTAATACATTATTTAAAAAAAAAAAAACACGTCGTAAATGTGATAGAATGGTTTATCCTATTCGCTTGTACAACATCGTAACTCTTACAGAGTGGTTTAAACCAGTCTGTCGTAAAATGTCATGCATGTGACTATGATGTTCAGTTCGATTCAATACTATAAATGACACCAACTACTATGGCTGTTTAACAAGTTTAAGAATTTTAATTGAGTTACAAAATAAAATATTATCAGGTGTATTTTATCATAATCACAGTATGCTCATACTAAATTACATTTTCTAAATTGAAATATACTATCGCTGAATAAATTTTATATACACAAAATATTAAATAGATATTCTAAAGATACTCAAATATGTCAAACATTAAAATTAATATAACAAATAAGAGCTAAAGAAAGAGGGAAATTAAAACTTGTTAAAAAAATGAAATATTTAGAAAATATATTTATATTAATATTCCAATGAAATGAGATATTTTTAGATATAAACATGTCAGATCAGTATTGATTAAGTGGTATATAGTATTCAGACAGTACATGACAATAATAAAATATATATGAGATAAATAATATATATTAAAATATATATTAATAAGTTTACATTGTATAAAAAGCTAGAAAGGAAATATTAGTTAATTATATTATTATTTGATAAAATATTTATTATTTTATTATTTAATAACACATTTATTATTTTATTATTTAATAACATATTTATTATTTTATTATTTAATAACACATTTATTATTTTATAACGTATTTATTATTTTATTATCTAATAACGTATTTATTAATGATCTACACGCTCGTTATCTTGAGGATGTTATTTGTTAGTTATAAGATTATTTATAGATGTTTTTCGAATAAATTTGAAATAAAAAATATATGGTTAACAATTATACCAGTATAAACAGCTCAATGAAATAACTAGTTACAAACAAATACCATAATTTATTTTCTAGCAGTACAAAACAGCTTTATGTCTCCCTGTCTCCCGTCCGAACGGTAAGTTTCAGGGCTTATAAAGCTAAAAAATTGAATTTCGATACCCATGATGAGCACATCTCATTGTGTCATTTTCCATTTAACAACAATTAAACAGGAAAGAAATGGGATTCGTCAACTACTTTGCCAGGGAGCGTATCAACTTTTTTATTTCATATTTTATTCAAGATACAAATGCTGAAAATTATTAAACAATAACAAAAGTTTTCTTTATTTATATTTCAAAACTGTTGAGACGACAATCAAAGTTTTAAAGTATTTACGTCGTACTAGATTTTAAACACTTTTCTTTGTCTCACTACTAATGAGAACCTTATATATACATGTATTCATTTATCGTTCTTATAGTATTTGTACGTCCACCTCAAGAAAGATATGCAACGCTTTAGGGTTACATGCTTGTGGCTATAACCCCCTCCAGATGCAAAGCTGTTAGAGGTACTAGTGAAGGGAATATTTTTATCATTTTTTACATGACTAGGTATTCGATGTTGTTAATTACGTTATTTATGCTTTGTAGCTCAGTTTGCTTAGTTTAAATTATTAATCTAATTTAAATTCCCCTTGTTATCAAACTTAATGTGTCATTGGGTTTCATAAGGGAAATAAAAATTAATCTCATGAAGAAAGAAGTTAAACTTCTTAGAAAAAATATACACTTTTTCTTTTCGTTTTTGCTGTATGTTCCCAAATGTAAATTTCTTCCACAGTTGTGAAGAATTCGAGTAAACATACCTGCTGTTTATAAAACATTTGAATATTTTAGGAAAAATAAATCTATTATTCGAGTCACCACTTGTCACTGAGTCAAGCTCTTTGAATGTTATAAAGTCATAGGTTCAGTTTGCAGGTAATTTATTGCTGGAGTTTGAAAGAACCAAAATAAGATAGTCTAATTAAACGCCCAATCAGAGTGAGAGGTTAAGAAACTTTTTATTGAATCCTACAAAGTTCTGAATGCTCATTAGCCGCAGTTTTTAGACTTTTCTTTCATTATTGATTGCTTCAGTCGGGGTCAAGCTAACGATACATAAAATGTAAAACCCGCCATTAAGATATGGATGGTATAATGTTACATCGACACTTATATGATGACTCAGTCGTAGATTAATCGTTATTATCCAAATATGGTCACCGCATTTTCTTGAAACAATTGTATAGAAAATGTTTCTTTCATTACCTTTTAATTAATTAATTACAACAAACATTTTCCTTCTGCCTTCTCGAAAATAATTACTAGCTATATCTTCTGGACGTTTAGGATGAAGACAAATTTCTTTCAACGAATACTCCAAACATTCTATCAGCTTTTTTAAACATTTTTATAGCTTAAAGTTATATAATTTTCTGTAATACACTCCATCTATGGAGAAAACTTCATTTAATATTGCATGTAGATTTAAAAAAATATTTCCATTTTTACCTCTTAAGATCGAATGATAACAACAACAAAAGTATTGGAAAAAATATAAGATTTTAACAACAGCCTTTGTTTCTATTAGAAACATTATGAATGGCAATTAAATCTAATCATGTTGTGGGTTGAATAAAGAAGTCGCAGAAGAAATGTGTTTCTTTGACTGTTCTAATGCTGGAATTTTAAACGCTGATTTATATCTCTCGCTCTACATATTTTAACTTTGACTTGTTTAACTCTTTGGAAAAGCATACGATTTTGTGTCCATTTTTTCCTTCGAGAGTAAGTGATCATCTAAGTGCATTAAGTGTTGAAACTAGACCATTATATATTTCCAAAGTCCACCAAACTTATGACAAGCAAAGTGGATATTTTGATTAATACCGTATACTAAAAAGCTGAACACGTTTGAAGAAGTTTTTTTTTCCTGTACAGTAGCTTGTGACAAAGGCTCAGTGATTAATGGTTACAGTCTCGTTGTTGAAAGATGGGCACGAGCAAATTGATCAAAAAACTTAGTCTCTCTTATTCAATGGATAATTTTTCTTGACTGTAATTAGTTAGCGATGATCAATAGAAGAAACAAATTGACTTAATGGATAAAGAGCTTCTTCCGAACAAAAAATTTAATAAATAAGAGGCTCTAAAAAATCCAAACAAATACTATTCTTGATACTGATCTTTACATTTTGTAACTGTTTCTAAAATATGAAGTTCTCACTCTCATGTAGATAAAATTACAGTATGAAAACTAGATCGGTTAAAATAAATATCCTAAACAAGAAAATTATGGTATTCTTTATTTTAAATGTTTTATTAAAACTCAGTGTGAAACGTGTAATGATTGTTATACAAACAATGAACTTTTCTACGCGTTTCACCGCTGGTGTTGCCTTGTACATTATTGTACAGTAATATAATACTTGGGGGAAAAAAAAGAGGCGCAGATCTTTTTCCAAGTGAAAAAGAACAGCGCGTGTTAAATGAGAGATAGATAACTGGGTTGGGCGTGGCCTAGTGGTTAGCGTACTCGAACTGTGATTCCAAGGGTTGATGGTTCACGTCCCGTTGCCAAACAACTTTGGGAACGTTAGTTCCCACAGTTAGTTTAATAATGAAATCCCACTATAAAAGCAAACAAACAGCTGGCAGTTGGTGCTATTGACTATCTAGTACAGCGGTAAGCCTACGAATTTACAACGCTAAAATCAGCGGTTCGATTCCCCTCGGTGGGCTCAGCAGATAGCCCGATGTGGCTTTGCTATAAGAAAAACACACACTATCTATCTTCTCTATAGGCTATAAGCGGGTACCCAGGCCTTCGAGCACTGTCGATCAAAAAGTTTGAAATAAAACGAAATAAGAAAAGTGTAAACTTTCTACAACAAAACGTCATTTATAGAGTAAACAGTAAATATTTCTTGTTCAAGAAACAACGTATCTGAATTTTTATAAAAAGTAATAATGTTTCCTGACAAAATTTCACAGCTTTATGACGCACGTGCTTAAAGAACGTGGGGAACATAATTAGATTAGCTGTTTAACGGAATCGTTTGTCAGAGAGATTTGCCGTTATTTAAAATACGTTTTTCTTAACATACTCCACTTGTTAGCCGTTGATTAACCAATATATGTTTTCATTTAACGTTCTCAAAACAAACTACTATGCATTACCGATGACCCATTACGGTTTCCAACACCAAAGTCATACATGCGGTTATCGATTTATTTTTTGAGGATTCTGAAATGACGAATAGTAGTAAGAGAATATGAGAAATCAATATTCCATACACAGATTAAATAATGCTTAACAAGACATCTGCTGATATTTATTAACTAAACGATACTGAAATAAATTACATCCCAAATAATTCCACCCACCACCTGCATCTTGCGAAACAGCTCATCAAAAACAGTTTCACGTTTGGGACAGCAAACATAAAAGTTTGTGTTTCTGTTCATACGATTATTTAAAGTTTCTTACTGTTTCATTTTATTTTCTCTTTCGGGCCTCAAAGCTTCTGTTACCACAACAAAGGCTAGATTGTTTAAACGCCAGGGTGCGCGGTTTGTAGTATTAGGGTTAAGAACATGTAGCTAAGCCCGCCATCTCTAAAAAAAATAAACAAAAACCTGTACCTCGAATCCGTTTCAGCTTTCGTTAAAATTGGCAGACAGAAAAAACGGTTGGTAAACGGTAAGTTTGTCACGCAACCTGACAGGTGAAATGGGCGAGTTAATTACACGTCTTGGAGAAAGACTCACCCGTGAGAAACTGAGGTCGAGAGTAACACGTTACTTACGGCCAGATGATGAAAAAATAAGAAAAAGGGTATTTGTTTTTTTGCTGTTTGGTTTTTACGAACTAAGTTCAGGAGTTTGATTGGCTACTGTAATATGAGAGATTATTTAGTTTACCGTCTGTCTGAAAAGTCACGAAACAGTGATAGGGTCGCCTGTTTCTGAATTAAATTCTCGTCACTTTGATATAATATGAAAAGATTCAAACCATTAGATTCTTGTGATGTCGATATAATATCACAAAAAATAAAAATATTAAATTATTGTGACATTTATATCATACAAACTATTAATTGTTTACACAATATAAACAAAAAAACTATCCAATTATAGTGATGTTAATATAACATAAACAAACCAAACTATTCGTTTATATTGACGTTGATGCAATATAAACATACCAAACTATTAAATTATTGTGATGTTGATACAATATAAACAAACTAAACCGTCAAAGTTTCGTAAAATTAATATAATTCATATGGAAATTATCATGATACAACAATATCTATTCTCTTACAAACTTGTAATAAACTATGAAAATTCGTATTATACAAGCATTTTATCTTTATTTCCTGTTGTTTATCTGGTTATCAAAATATAAATACTCCTGATGTTTCTTTGTGTACGTTGATACTAACTTTCATTCTCACGCTTTGCTTGTGAGGGCTCAGGTTGATCATACGATAATATTTCTGGATTTCGAAGTGGCAACTCGGCTTCGAATTTCCCCAATACCAAAAACATTCCATGTGTGCGAGTTATAAAAGTGACAATGAGTCCCGAGCGTGGATAGTTGATGATAGGAGGTTGTTATATTCAAAATTAAGGGAAAGGGCAGGTAGCCTTACTAGCTCTGCCCTCAGTACCATGTATTCATTTTTTACCTTCTTGGTTTGACTTGGTTTGTTTTGTATTTCGCGCAAAGCTACACGAGGCCTATCTGCACTACCCGTCTCTAATTTTGCAGTGTAAAACTAGAGAGAAGACAATTAGTCATCACCACCCACCGCCAACTCTTAGGCTACTCTTTTACCAACGAATAGTGGGATTGATCGTAACTTTATAACGCCCCCACAGCTGAAAGGGCGAGCATATTTGGTATGATTAAAATGACCCTCAGATTACTAGTCAAGTACCTTAACCACCTGGACATGCTTGGCCTTTTAAATGACTGATTAATAGATTTAGTAATTATCCCTACTGTTGAGGTAAATCAATGTATAGGAATATGTTTCTCTCATATAAATCTCGAATAAATATAAGAACGAATATCTTCTTTTTTCTCTCTCTCTCTCTCTCTCTTTCTACCGATTGTTTTGTTTTAGAAAATAAAATCATTTAAAACATACGGCATTCCTCGTAACGGTTAAAGCATCTGTCCTTTCAATGTCTTTATCTTAACAAAAATCTTCTCTTAATACCAGTCTTCCCAATGTCTTTATCTTAATCAAAACCTCCTCTTAAGACCAGTCTTTCTAATGTCGTTATCTTAACAAAAATCTTCTCTTAATACCAGTCTTCCCAATGTCTTTATCTTAATCAAAACCTCCTCTTAACACTGATCTTTTCAATGTCTTTATCTTATTAAAACCTCTTCATAACGTCAGTCCTTTCGGTCTCTTTATCTTATCAACAACACTGTCGTGAAAGCAGTTCTTTCCATGTCCTAATATTATATAAAACCACATCGTAACATAATAAAATTCTCATCACGTCTTTCCCCTGTTGATAATTTTATCATGACATCAGTCATCATAGTGCCTTCATCTTCTTGTAGCTTTATAGCATCAGTTCCCTCAGTGCCTTTATTCTGTCGTAGAATAATTTCTCATCACGTCTTTCTCTTACTAATAATTCCATCATAACACCAATCGTCCCTGTGTTCAGGATCTTCATTCTTAATTTAAGTGCAATCGGATTAATTTCATTTGAAAGAGCACTGAGGTAAGTCTCTACGAAATTGTTTTTAGGTTTAATATATCGAGAAACGATGTGGTTCGGTGTATTCAAGAACATATGCTTTCAAAATCCTAATATAAAAATTCATTTCGCTTTTTAGATAAAATCTTATCTGTTTTCTTCGTCACATCTTCAGAGGTCAATATTTAATGGTTTGTAACGCTATCGCTCTCAAAATACTTCACGTACCTTTCACTGTTTGAAGCTCTGTCACTATCATATTACATCACGTACCTTTTGACTGTTTGAAGCGGTGTCACGTATCTTTAACTGTTTGAAATATTATCACTGTTAATAATTCATATTCGTACCACCTGTCTAAGAGCCATTATTTATTTTATTATTTAAATTTACCCAGGAATATAAATTTCAAGAAATAAGTCGCCAAACAACTATTCTTGAAATGAATTAGGTTTTCCATTCTGGTAAACTGATAGAAGGTATTCGGCTTAAAATTAAAATGAATGTGTCAGAAATGTTTATACACATTTCTTTCTTCGGTTCATTTTTCTCTGACTTTGAGGTTTTCTTTGTTTGTTTGTTTTTTTTTCAAATTCTTAATGAAATTGTAGAAAGTGGTTTCTTCAGCCCGTTTAGTTAAAACCCGAGAATAGCTCAAGCATAGAAACCAATTCCATACTGGGCACTTTTTACTTGTTAAAATGCTTTCACGTTTCCAAGGATTTTGAATTTGTACAGAAATGGTTACCAAGACAACCGCACGTGCAGTAGTGCTAGCAACGTTGAATTTTAAGTGACGATAACACCTGACTCTATTTTCTCCTTTTTTATGCAAATGAATCGCGAATGTCCAACTTTTATTTCATCAGCAATTTTATTTTGCATGACAAAAATAACAGACTTGTCTTCATTATAGAATAATTCAGTTCGTTATTTGAATTTCTAATGAAAAACAAACAAACAAACAAACTATATCAATACAGAGAAAGATGTGTTCCTTCGTTGCTGTGAACAATAAAACGGAAAATATTTTAAATTATTACTTCGAACTCGTTACAAACATACAATTCTGGGAAATGACATACACATACACAAACACACTAGCAGATAATGTAGCAAGTTACAGTTAATAAATGAAGTTGGCAGACACAAAATGATAATATATTTTCTATGTCTTAACTAACATGTACAATAATTATCAAGTTTCGTATGAAAATACAAACCTAATTTAAATACAAGCCTAATGGTCAATTTTTATCTTTTCTTATGAAAAGTAGGCCCGGCATGGCCAAGCGTGTTAAGGCGTACGACTCGTAATTAATCTGAGGGTCGCAGGTTCGCATCCCCGTCGCGTCAAACATGCTCGTCCTTTCAGCTGTGGGAGCGTTATAATGTGACGGTCAATCCCACTATTCGTTAGTAAAAGAGTAGCCCAAGAGTTGGCGGTGGGTGGTGATGACTAGCTGCCTTCCTTGTAGTCTTACACTGCTAAATTAGGGACGTCTAGCACAGATAGCCCTCGAGTAGCTTTGTGCGAAATTCAAAACAAACAAACAAATAAACTTATGAAAAGTACCCCGCTATTACAGAGGTAAGTTTACGGATTTACAACGCTAAAATCAGGAGTTCGAATCTCCTCGGTGGACTCAGCAAATAACCTGACGTGGCTTTATTATAAGATAAACACACACACACTCCTTATAAAAAAGCAGACAATTTACATGGCACATAAAACAACCATCTTTTCAACCGCTCATTTCATGCTATCATAGATAGCGCAAAAAAAAGCGTGGTTTAATGATTAGTGTGTTTAGATGTAAGGTGAAAGGCCCAAGGTTCGAGCTGCAATTTGCCTCTAGGAAACAAAAATCCATTCTTTTTGTTCTGTGATTTTTGTAAGTTTGGCGATCAATTCTGCTCTTCAACTATGTGTAGCTGAATAAGCGGCGGGGACTTCTAACTGGTTTCCCTGTTACTGATCAGCAGTTCTAAATTAAGGGTGACTGTGTTCGAGTGTTAAGGTGTTTTGTTTCTAATTGTCGGCATTTAGGTCCTTTCGGTGACCTCTTCCTCACGCATTTATGGTGTTATTAATATTTTATGTTTGAGGCAACTATTGAATGTTGACCGCAACATAAAATAGGGTATTGTTTCACGATCAAGGATATGTCCATTTATGTTCTAACATTCTTCATTTGCACGAGAACACACTCGCTATATAAATAGTCCATATATTCTAATGCTTTTCATGTTATTTGCTTATTCGGAGTGTATTTACACAAATACTTTTTTAATAAACTATATAATAAAACAACAATATGATAAATTAGGTAAACCTAACAATAGGTTGCATGTATCACTAAAGCTATGGTAGATATTTAAGGGTAAGTGATACTTAGATTAATTGTCATCGCTATGATATAGCGATCTAATGCGCGTAACATTTCGTTTTTATACAAGTTTTTTTTTCTTTAAATACATGAATGATCTGATTAGAAGTCCGTCAGGGAGTGATTGTATGTTTGTGTATTTATGTAGGAATTTATTGTTTTTTGAGCGAGGAACTTTGTAGGCGACAATAAGCATTGCATTTTGTTGTTTCTGTGGTTTAATTTTAATTTTTTTGATCCAAGCTGGTTGTTTGTATATTTTTAATATGTTAGTTGGTGTTGTTCCCATATTATTTTCTGACATACTTCTAATTCTATTTATTATTTGCCAGACTTTGCTTGAAATTTCATTTATATGTTTTTGCTGATGAAGCTGTTTGGATATGTGTTCCGTTAAGATAGTGTAGAGGGGTTGATTTTTAATTAGGATGTTTTGTTTGTTTGTTTGCTAGAATATCTCACAATTTAACAGTGTAAGTGTGTGTTTTTCTTATAGCTGAATCCATCGAGAGCAGTGTAAGACTAGAGGGAAGACAAATTGCGAGTCGAGTTCCCTGACTACTTGGTTATGGCGGGCCAGGATGTTTTGACTTGGCAGTTTAGCCAATGTGTTGTATCAACTTAAAATTACAAAATACGAGTGTTACTACCCACGTAACAATATTTTTCAGACATGGGGACAGGCTCTGATACGATACTAATTGTTTAGGGCTAGCCATTTCAGGCTATGTATTGTGCTTACGAAGAGAAATTACTGTCATCATCCATGCAACGTAAAGTAGTTATTATTGACGTACTGTACGCGTAAATAAAATATAATACAGTTACTGTACGCGTAAATAAAATATAATGCAGTTACTGTACGCGTAAATAAAATATAAAACAGTTACTGCAGATGTAAAAAAATTATAAATAAATTACTGTAAACATGTTACATTTACTGTCTTCTGAAGGTTTCAATAAAGTGAAACCGTTTCGTTTTTGCTCTGTCTTTCCGTATGACAAAACTAATTCCACAAGATGAATTCCGCATACAAAGCCTACAATGCCATTGTATCAATATAAAATACACCTTTACTAAACAAAAGTCATGACAATATTTCTCCTTGTAACGGCAAACCCATTTTATGGTAGTTAAATTGAAACTTTGTTTGGACATTTTGTGAGCATTGTGAACCACGTACAAAATGGGAATTAGACTTCAATCTAACAAAACATTTTCAGCTGTTAACAGATACAAAGATTTCGAATGGTGAATGCCAGTAAAGAAGTAACTTGAAAAACGGTGCTTTGAATTATCTACTTTGTCGCCTAGCAACATGGTGGTATAATTACATTGTTCGATTTCCTGCATTGTTCGTTTGTTTCAATGGTTTCACGAGCGCTGACGCCATAATAAAGGATTTGTCGTTGTTCAATATTGAGTTTTTGGGCTTATTTTTAAGGCTTTCTATTTGATGGTCGCCGAGTAAGTCTTATAGAACTCAGTTGCGGGGTTCGAATTTAATTAATACACCATATTGTCAAAGTTAACTCTACAAAACATGATTACTTCACATTATGTCTAGATATTTACAATATACTAATGAAGGGCAAATACTTTATTTATGTGATTCGTTTGTCTGTTAGAAAAGCAAACGAAAGAATTAGATTAGTGGTTGTCGAGTTTCTACTAATACTAGCTACTCAATTCAGCAGAGCCAAAATGTTTCTTTCCAAGTTGTATTTCTGTCTTCTCCCTATCTCTTACAAAAAATCTGCCTTTCCTTAGTGTTTGTACCAGCAAAATTTAATAGTTAGTGAACAAAGAATATTTCAACCATTTCACAAACAATTCTCTCAGCGCCAAGTTTATTTTTTGATACATAATAACGCCCAGCAAGACATGTTTTAATATGTTTAGTACTTGTTTGAAACTGGTAAGGTGTGAGATGTTTCAGTGACAATACCCTATATTTGTATTATACGCTTCAAACCTGAACAAAGGTTATGTAGTGCGTCCCATTCACATGTCTAGTAAAATGTTTGTTTGTTTGATTTTCGAATTTTGCGCAAAGCTACACGAGGGCTATCTGCGCTAGCCGTCCCTAATTTAGCAGTGTAAGACTAGAGGGAAGGCAGCTAGTCATCACCACCCACTGCCAACTCTTGGGCTACTCTTCTTGGGCCACTATTCGTTGGGATTGACCGTCATATTATAATGCCCCCACGGCTGGGAGGGCGAGAATGTAACACATAACACTGTTAGAACTTACAACTAAATGAAATATTACTTCCAGATAAATAACCACAACAACTTATTTACTTTAGAAGATGATTACGTTGAGTCTTACAGAAGTAATTAATTAATTTTCTTGAAGACGATGATAACAAATTAACCTATTTTTGAAAGATTCTTCATCTACACGTAACTGTCAAGTTTCTTTATGTTTCTTTCTTAGCTAAAATTAACTAAACGTCAATATAAATTTGTCTGAAATTTCTCACATCATTTTATTAAAGTTGGAATATGGTAAAATGGCTTTAATCAAATACAAAACTAATATGCTGTGGACTAACGTTTACCTATTGTTGATTTATACAGCTAGGCCTTGAATCTAATATTTTAACTCTAGGATCATTTTCCAGAAATGTTGGTTGAATTTCTGATTGGTGAATGGTTTTACTTAGCATACAGTAAGGACAACTAGAAGACAAGGCAATTAAATTTTTCAGATTAAGAGACAGTCTTTGAAGCCAGAAACCATCTCTTCTGGAACTACAAGACGATCCCTGTTTCTTTGGGTTCAGTTAAAGAAGCAGGCACAACAGCCATTGTTATATTGTGGAACATAAGAAAAAACAAAGAATAAGGTTTCTCAGGACTAACATAAATTAAAGCCAACATTTTAGGCTTCAATTCAGAAGGCTTATCTAGCTTGAAAACATATATAAACAAGGAAAATACTTTTATTTAATACCACATATTTTTTTTAGAACAAAAGAAAAGTATGAGGCAAAGGATATTCACTTCGCTTGTCAACACCAGTATACGGAAATAATCATGTTCCTCAGGATATTCAGTTCGCTGGTCAACACCAGTATACAGAAATAATCATGTTCCTCAGGATATTCAGTTCGCTTGTCAATACCAGTATACAGAAATAATCATGTTCCTCAGAGAATACTGATATATCACGACAGAAGTTAATAGTAAAATAAACATTGAAATAATCTTAACAAAACCCCAGACTTTCAGAGATCCAAAGCTCTATGGCATTTTTGAATTTATTTGAATGTAGTTTACCAAATTATGTTGACCCTATGGGTTTATATGTTATTTTTTTGTATTTGCTTTTTATTTTACTGTTCTAAACATCAAACTATATGATATTCATCTAGACGTTGAAAAAAATTATATATCAGGGAATATCCAATTTTATAGACAGCAGTGATGAACCACGATATATTTATTTAGGGTTTGGGATAATAGTGATATATCAAGATATGTTGTATTCACACCTCTAGAGAAAATTGATGAATTATCGCATTGATATCCAGGTGATTAAGCAACATTGATACCTCAGGGTATACGACATTAAGGCACATATGTATACATATCAGAATATAGGTATCCAGGTTTCTATATAGCAATGATATATCAGGGTATGGGATACTTTATTGTTGCCGTTAGTGGTCATTACTGATACTTTATTGTTGCCGTTAGTGTTCATTATTGATACTTTTTTCTTACCGTTAGTATTCATTATTGATACTTAGATCTTACTGTTAATGTTTACTTTTGATACTTTTTTCTTACCGTTAGTATTCATTATTGATACTTAGATCTTACTGTTAATGTTCATTATTGATACTTTGTTCTTACCGTTAGTTTTCATTATTGAGGGGCCTGGCATGGCCTATCGCGTAAGGCGTACGACTCGTAATCCAAGAGTCGCGGGTTCGCACCCGCGTCGCGCCTAACATGCTCGCCCTCCCAGCCGTGGGGGCGTTATAACGTGACGGTCAATCCCACTATTCGTTGGTAAAAGAGTAGCCCAAGAGTTGGCGGTGGGTGGTAATGACTAGCTGCCTTCCCTGTAGTCTTACATTGCTAAATTAGAGACAGCTAGCACAGATAGCCCTCGAGTAGCTTTGTGCGAAATTCCAAAAACAAACAAACAAACAAATCATTATTGATACTTTATTGTTGCTGTTAATGGTCATTATTGATACTTTATTGTTGCCGTTAGTGGTCATTATTGATACTTTGTTGTTGCTGTTAGTGGTCATTAATGATACTTTATTGTTGTCGTTAGTTGTCATTATTGATACTTTATTGTTGCCGTTAGTGGTCATTATTGATACTATATTGTTGCCGTTAGTGTTCATTATTGGTACTTTATTGTTGCCGTTAGTGGTCATTATTGATACTTTATTGTTGCCGTTAGTGTTCATTATTGATATTTTGTTGTTCTGTTAGTTCTGTAAATGTTTCACCCAGATCTACATCTACCCATAGTCGTTGTTTTGTTTTTTTACGTTGAACAGATAGACTAGAGGGAAAACATCTATTCAACACTATTCACCCCAGCTCATAGGCTGTTATGTGTTCTTGAGTAGCACGATTTGTCAGTCACTCTGATGGAACGTTTCTGCGGCATAGATCATCGAGTTTACAACTGAGCCTCGCTTACAGCAGAGGATATAATAGTAAGCTCTAAATAAAAGTCTGGAAGTGTTATTTTTGTGTGTAGATCATTTACTGTTATTTCTACTTTATTACATCGTTTTGTGCCCATCATAATGCAACTGTTGTTTATTGTGTGAAATATTAACTATTTGTGTGGTCATTATCAAGTGACTGTCATCTACTGTGTCTAATATTACCTACTCGTGTGGCAGTCGTCAGGTAACTGTTGTTTATTATGTGAAATATTACCTACTCGTGTGGCCGTCATCAGGTAATTATTGTTTATTATGTGAAATATTAACTACTCGTGGGGCCGTCATCAGGTAATTATTGTTTATTATGTGAAATATTAACTACTCGTGGGGCCGTCATCAGGTAATTATTGTTTATTATGTGAAATATTAACTACTCGTGGGGCCGTCATCAGGTAATTATTGTTTATTATGTGAAATATTAACTACTCGTGGGGCCGTCATCAGGTAACTGTTGTTTATTGTGTGAAATATTAACTACCCCTGTGGCTATCACCAAGTATTTGTTGTTTATTGTGTACAATATGGTCTGCTAGTGTGACCATCACCAGGTAACTGTCGTCTATTGTGTGAAATATTTACCACTTGTATGTCCATTATTATGTAACTGTGGCCTATTTTCTAAAATATTGACCAGTCGTGCGGCTATTACCATGCAGCTGCCCTGTATTGTCTGAAATATTAACTACTCTGTGGCCATTATCATGCAACTGTTGTCCATTGAGTGAAATATTTCGCATTCTTTATTCACCACCTTCGATATTCAAGTACATTAATTGTAATTTACTAAGATGTGCCACGGTTTCTTTCACCTTCTACTTTTGTATTTTCTGTCAGATTCTGTTTATCGTTAATAACTGATTATAAAACATTTTTTATTATATTGGAATATCCGTCTGCCTACATGTCCTTTGTTAGTTACTATAGTCTGGAAATCTGCCAAATGAAAACGTACATCAATACTTAAAATTCCCAGCAATTAAAGGCAGTCAAAGCTTCTGACTTTGATTTTTTTTAGTTTTACTACTACTATGTAATGAACACTCACTTCTAACAAAATAAATTTTACCAAAAATCACCAGTCGTGATGGATTAAAAAACTCATCAATGGTTTTTTTAGAAAAAATTCACATGTGACTTAATGTAGATAATTTATTTACACAATTTTGTATATTTTACATAGCACAAGCCCACTGACTAATGAACAGCTCAGAGCAAAAGGATTCTTTTTACCAGTATATTATTTACTTATTAGCTCTGGGGGCCCATGTGTTTCATGTATATCTGTGGTTAAGCTTATAAATTTGTCCAAGAGCCAGGTCTGTTGTATTAATTCTAGTATTACCGATAGAATTCGTGTAAACGTCATAATTTTTTTTTTGTTGTTGTTTATTTGTTTTTCTATATATTCTTCTAATTTAATTATGCATTGAATTACTTGTAAAATTTTTTCATAGATCGCACTGCTAAAGTTGGTGAAATATATAACCTAACAATGATAACTTACAGCTGCAAGCGAGGAAGAATACAGAGAAATTATTGTCTTTCTATCTTTACCCTCACATTTTACAGTAAAAATGATATGCTCATGATGCCTAATTCTGTCAACAGGTGTCCAAGACAGTGTTCCAATACATGTATCTTTCTCCAAGACTGATATCTATTGCTAATTTGCAAAACATACTTTCAACATTGCTCTATACATGTAACTTTCTCTTAGTCTGCTATCTAATGTTAATTTGCGTGTAATACTTTCAACAATGTTCTAAAACATATAACATACTCTTATTCCAATAGTTACTGTTAATTACAAAACAATGTTGACATTGTTCTGATATATGTAATGTTCTATTAATCTAATATCTACTATTAACAACCCTATATATTAATCCCGAATAAGCCGCAAAGACGAAGCGTTAGTTTAAATAAAAATAAAATATTTTATATCTATCTAGAGAGTAGAGGTCGTTTTTCGAAATATTTTATCAAAATATGTAAAGTTGTCTAGCATACATTACAAATTTTGAAAGACAACAAATAACTTCAATAGAGATAGACTTCTATAAATGTGTAACTTGTTTAGATATTGACCGGTATATATGTATAACTTTATAGATAGATATAAATATATGAGGAGTATAAAGATATACAACTTTAATTATATAGCTTGTATAAAGATATGCAGCTATAAATATATATCTTGTATAAAGATCAAATGGTTTAGACGTATATATATATAAAGATATATCCTTTATTAAGACCAAATGATTTAAACGTATAACTTGTAAAAATACAGACTGGTATAAAACATAAATTGGATAAAGATTTACTGGTGTAAATACATAAATTTCATAAAGATAGACTCTTAGAGGTATATAACTTTTATAAAGATAGAGAGGTAAATTGATATAACCTGAATAAAGGTATAGCATTATAAATGTATAACATAAATTTAGCAGTTTCTTTAGTTACTTAGTAACGCCACTACCAAGTAGTTATAAAATTTCCCTCTGATTTCTTCAATAAAAATACATTATCCAAAAATATTTATATCTATCACCACTTGTAAAATTTGTTCTTTATTTAATTTAATAAGATCTTTTTTGTTGTTGTTCTTAAATGTCGGAAGCTATCGGCGATAGCCGTCCCTACATTGAAATAGAGGGAAGGCAACTCGTCCACTCAAAAAAAAAAATGGACCAATATATATAACCGTACAGGTTAAGTACTGGGTAAGAACCGATATACACCGTACAGGTTAATACTTGCAAGAACAAATAAACACCCGTACAGGTTAAATACCGGAAAAGAACAATAGACACTTTATCTACATAGTTTTGAGTTGGTTATCCAGATTTCTTGGAAAAGTAAAGTCGAAATAACAAATATAATTCATAATTTATTGAACACAATAGATATATGCTGTTGTTAGGTTGATACTTAATACTATATGTAGAACCTGGATTTGTTTACAGAAAATAAATTTTAGAATATACTGGATATTCATGTTTATAAATTTAACAAAGCACTTTAGAACCCCGATAATAATACATGTAGACCATTTAAAGACAGAATCTGTTGATAGATGTAGGTAGGTGATATCCATCATTTAGCTATATAGTTTGACAACTCGTGTATGTTGATCATTACGAAATTTTTTCACCACAAAAGACCATCAAATATGTTCGAATGGAAATAACGAAAAACATGTATTTTTGGTTTTCCCTTAGAAAAACAAAAGATTGATATAAACCAACTATTCATATTTCGACAGCATTTCCAACTGATTTTAACCGTGCATCGACTTAATCTATATTATTATGTTGCCAAAGAGAAATCACTAAGATGCGTCTGAAAACATCTGTTATAATTACTTCTTTATTTACTTATGGTCTAGACCTGAAGACACCATCGATTATAATATTTTATGTAGAGTTTGGGAACAAAGGCTGATTGTTTTCTGTAGTACTAGTTATGTTGTTTGAAGAGAAGATAATAGTCAAATCGAACTTGGCAGCACACGTGTACCTAACTAGTCGTTCGATACAAACATCTAAAATCTGTTACAATATCGTTCTGACTAGTAAAATCAGAATGAGTTTAACGGTATAGATCAATGTCTTAATGTAGGAAATAATTATGATTAAGCTACAAAATATCAGAACGCCCAATGTGATTTGTGGTAAGTTACAGCTATATGGAAGTACAAAAGTAAGTGTATAGAACATTTTCAAAGAAGAAACTTTTATCAAGACAGATGGACTGTTGGCAATATGGTATTTGAAGTAATTAGAGACGCTGTCGGATCTTATCCTTATTTGTTTAAATGCTATTTGTGAAATGTTTCTTCCATTATTCTCTCTAACAAATTAAATAAAACGTACGTATGTTTCGCTATTAACATAATGTGTACTAGTTGGTGATCTCATGACTACGCATAATAACTGTTTGGGTTAACATTCACTAGATGGCTTTCATCATGGAAATAACTGGCGATGTTTGTTTGTTCTTTTGAATTTCGCGCAAAGCTACACGAGGGCTAGCTGCTCTAGCCCTCCCTAATTTTGCAGTGTAAGACTAGAAGGAAGGCAGTTAGTCATCACCACCCACCTCCAACTCTTGGTCTACTCTTTTACCGACGGCTGAAAGGACGAGCGTGTTTGGTGTGACGGGAATTCGAACCCGCGACCCTCGGATTACGAGTCGAACGCCTTAACCCATTTGTCCATGCCGGGACAATAACTGGCAAGCTGACGTCCACGTTATGTGCACGTGTTATTATTAATAGTTTCGATTTTAGTTCTACACATTCCTGTGGGTAAACTAGAGAAGTGCAATTCTTCGTTATATTTCTTTTTATGTTGAAATGTTCCAGTGCGAAATCCGTGTATTTTTCATGTCTCCTTTCCTTTATACATGAAACACGCTACTAGAAGTAAGTATTACATATGGAATACTCATAGGAATAAATATTCCGTATAGAATGCTTCATCTGGAGTAAATATTACAAGTGTAATATTCCACTTCAAGTAAAATATTCCACTGTATTTGTAGTAACTGTTTTCTAGGTGTACTACTCCAACTGAAATAAATACATTCTTCACGAAATTATGCCCTTGTGCTATACTTTAATTTAAAATATATCTTATATTTAAAAGTTTGAAGATGGCTTGACTTAGTAATAAGGAGACTTTATAACCTAGTTAAGCTGTCTCCAAACTTTTATTTTCTATTAAGTGGGTTCTTCGTCATCAAAGTATCATTCGAGCTAATAACCTCACACTTAACTGTCAGTAAAACCTATATTTTATCATTCCTTAGCTCAGTGTAAAGCTCAACTTTAATCTAGAGTTATTCTGTGTGTTTCTTTGTTCACACAATGCTACACAAGCTGTATTAGACGTTCCTAACGTTGATCCAGTAGACTGAAAGGAAGACGTCCAACCCATGTTTAGAAAGGAGCCAGTGCTCAAATCAGATTTCAATAGCAGAAGTGGCTGACAAGGATTAACAAAATCTTGCGAACATGTTGCCAGTCCATTGCAGGTTTCCTTGTTTCCAATCATATATCTAGATAGGCTGAAGATTTGGAGTAAGGTGTCTTGCTTAAGCCTTGAAGTCATGACTTTTGAACACGAGTCCAGAATAGAGAAGATAGTTAGAAAAACACAACTTCAAATCTTGGACTTACCTTCACTCTTATAACACACATATGCCTATTAGGGGGAGGAGGTAACGAAACGTGAACATGAACCATGAAATTCACACTCGCCGCTAAGATACACAAAACATGTTTTCTTTCTTGTCAACTGTCATTTAAAGAGTTTGATATGCTATTCCAACCAGAATAGGTAACTTCTCTGCATTGCGTCTTCCTTCAACCTGTTATGAATAGATAAATGTATGGTACGGAAGAGTCATAGATTGATGCACAACTAATGTATATGTAAGCTCAAACTAAGAAGACCACATTTTGTGGAAAACACCCTTACTTATTGAACTAATAGCTGGAAACGTTTTTGACAAGACCTGTCAGCTGGGAAGTTTGACTGTCAAAAATATTCTGATATATAAAGTAATGTTCTCAAAGATTTTTCGAAATTTCCACACACTTATCTGAACTTGAAAATTTTCAATTACATTTTCTAGTTAGAACGTGATAAGGATGAAATATTATGCGTCACATTCCAGAAAAGTAAAAGTTTGTGAATTTTTTGATACATTTTTTAAAATTCCATTTTAAATTCAAAACGTTTTCCTACTTCAAGGTCTACATAAAATATTAGGCTAAACCTACGTAATAAAATGAGTCCTGAATCCAGGCTTTAAGATTTATATCGTTAAGAATAAATGAACGTGCAGCTTATACAGTCAACGTACTTTTATAATAAATAAAACTAAGTTTAGCATAATTACATATTGTTGCAATAAATATAACTGTGTTAAGCGTAAACTCAATGGATTTATTGTGTTTCGATAAATACAAGCTCTTTAGCACATAAAGTTTACATGTTGTTTCGATAAATGCAATTTACCTCACCATCACTGTCTATTTAACAAGAGATGACACGAGGATATAGAGGCGTAGCCACCGGCGTGATTCATTCGATTTGGTATAAAATATGCGATTTATTTACATGGATTTGAATGCATAACACGGATTTCGTGGCACGAGAATACTGGTTTACATGGGTTGGATGTAATCGTGAAGTTTGATGTAGCTCTCATGAATGATCAACACAATTTAATGTAGTCGAGAATTTTGGTTTACATGTAGAGTTTACACAGATTCAATGTAGCCCGTATGTTTCATTTACACGGGTTTGGTGTAGTTTACACGTTGGTTTTATACGGGTATGGTGTAGCCAACATGTTTGGTTTATATGAGTTTGGTTTCACTCACATGGTGAGTTTGCAAGGGTTTGGTGTATCCCACATTTTTAGTTTACAAGGATTTGTTGCAGCTCGTATTTTATATGTGTTTGGTGTTGACCACTTACTGAGTTTACACAGGTTTGGAAATGAATAACAGGATCGACCCTCTATCTCTTATTACGCACTTACAGCTGAAAGTGAGAAGTGTGTTCAGTGTCGTAACGTTTATACACACTACAAGGCCATAAGTATGTGGACACCCGACCATCACACCCGTATGTGCTTGTTGAACATCTCATTCCAAAATCATGGACATTAGTATGGAGTTGATCCCCCCTTTGCTGTTATAACAGCCCCTATTCTTCTTGGAAGGCTTTTACTAGATTTTGGAGCATGGCTGAGAGGATTCTCTCCTATTCAGCCACAAGAGCATTAATAAAATCAAGCACTAATATCGGGCGGAAAGGCCTGGTTTGCAATCGGCGCTTCATTTCATCCCAAAGGTGTTCGATGGGGTTGAGGTCAGGGCTCTGTGCAGGCCAATCAAGTTCTTCCACACCAACCTCGGTAAACCCTGTCTTTATGGGTCTCACTTTATGCTCGAGGGTACTGTCATGCTGAAGCAAAAAAGGGCGTTCCCCAAACTGTTGCTACAAAGTTGGAAGCGTATATATGTAAAAACGGCTCGTTTGGGTTGAGAAAATAATTTTACGTAGAGGAGCGAACAACGTTTCGACCTTCTTCGGTCATCGTCAGGTTCACAAAGTTGGAAGCACACAATTCTCTAGAATGGAACTGTATGCTGTAGCATTAAGATTTCCTTTCACTGGAACTAAAGAGCCTAATCTAAAGCAAGAAAAACAGTTCCACACAATTATTCCTCCTCCACAAAACTTTACAGTTGGTACAATGCATGCAGGCTGGTAGAGTTCTTCTGGCATTCACCAAATCTAGATTCATCCGTCAGACTGCCAGATAGTGAAACGTGATTCATCATTCCAGAGAACTCGTTTCCACTGCTCCAGAGTCCAATGGCGGTGTGCTTTATACCACTCCAGCTGACGCTTGACATTGTGCATAGTGATCTTAGGTTTGTGTGCAGCTGCTCGGCTATGGAAATCCATTTCATGAAACTCCCAGCAAAGAGTTCTTTGCCGACGATACTTCCAGAGGCAGTTTGAAACTCGGTAGTGAGTGGTGCAACTGTAGACAGAAGATTTTTACGCGCTACGCGCTTCAGCACTCGACAGTCCAGTTCTGCGAGCTTGTGTGGCCTACCACTTCGTGGGTGAGCTATTGTTGCTCCTAGACGTTTCCACTTCATGATAACAGCACTTACAGTTGACCGGGACAGCTCTAGCAGGGCAGAAACTTGACGAAATGACTTGTTGAAAAAATGGCATCCTATGATAGTGCCACGTTGAAAGTCACTGATCTCTTCAGTATGACCCATTCTACTGCCAATGTTTGTCTAAGGAGGTTGCATATCTGTATGCTTGATTTTATGCACCTGTTAGAAATAGGTGTGGCTGAAATAGCCGAACCCGCTAATTAGAAGGGGTGTCCTCATACTTTTGGCCATGTAGTGTAATTTCAGAACTTTCTCTTCTTCAGCCAAACACACTAAGCGATAATCCACGTCTTACGAGAGGCACTTTTTACGGGTTCTGTTTTAAATGTGATTAATCCACCTAGTTAGAAAACCTTATCACAAGACAGATAATTAATAGTTTTAATTTAACCAATCATATTTATTCACATAATCACAAATGAACATCCGATTTTGAAACACAACCAACTCAAGCATTGTGCAAGATTGTAATTCAATAGAATATTAAGAAAAAAATTGTATTTAATACTTTCAAAATACGCTGGTTAAACATTGTACTTCTGCTTACAGTGATGTGTGTGTATTTAGTACTCCATTAATATTTTTGGGATAAGCGAATACTTAGCTCTTAAATTAGACACCAGCCAGTGCAGATGGTACTTTAATTTTAGCAACAAAATTCCCCAATACATTTTCTTCTAATGTAAAATACATCGTTCTAAAACTTTTATTTAAAAACGTGCATGACATACCTTTAAGAATTTACAATTAACAACACCATTTACCTTGATTTTCGACTAAAATATTTATTACTAGCAGAATTGTAACTAGGAAATAGTTAAATGATTTGACTAATAGAATAACGGCTGTCTTTTTAAAAAATAGTTGTTATTTATCTTTCACTCCATTATGATATCCCTGAATTAACAGAAAAGCGCTACATTACAATATTGCTATTTTCCTATTACTTGGAAACCTCTTCATAGCGATATTCCAACTGTACTGGACACATCTTCCATCATAGTATTCTAACACTACTTAAGAAACCTGTCCGGTACAGTATTCTT
Organism: Tachypleus tridentatus; assembly: GCF_004210375.1. Taxonomy (NCBI): domain Eukaryota; kingdom Metazoa; phylum Arthropoda; class Merostomata; order Xiphosura; family Limulidae; genus Tachypleus; species Tachypleus tridentatus. The sequence goes on along the minus strand of NC_134833.1, from coordinate 70,555,820 downwards.
ACGTTAGTGGGGAGGGGGAACCTCCATTAGAGTATTTTCACTCGGCCTGGCATGGCCAAGCGCGTAAGGCGTGCGACTCATAATCCGAGGGTCGCGGGTTCGCGCCCGCGTCGCGCCAAACATGCTCGCACTCCCAGCCGTGGGGGCATTATAATGTTACGGTCAATCCCACTATTCGTTGGTAAAAGAGTAGCCCAAGGGTTGGCGGTGGGTGGTGATGACTAGCTGCCTTCCCTCTAGTCTTACACTGCTAAATTAGGGATGGCTAGCACAGATAGCCCTCGAGTAGCTTTGTGCGAAATTCCAAAACAAACAAACAAGTATTTCCACTATGGGGGAAAAAACCCGGGCAAACAACCCATAGTTACCTCAGTGCGTTATGGTTTCCTGGCTAATAATATACTATTGCAGCAACGAGAGAATACTCTTGGGCAAACAATCCACAGTCATATCAGTGTGATATCACTCGCAATTATAGCATTATACTGTGTGGCATCACTTATTAGATTACAACCAAATGTTATAACAAAGTGATACCACTTCTTAGATCACAACTAAATGTTACTACAGAGTTCTACCACTGTGAGGAAAATGATCCACTACTACATCACAGTTATGCATGCAAACGAACAACTACTGATGTAGTCCCAGTTACAATGATATTACTTCCGAATGTCATTAATATATTTTGAGGACACTGCTCGTATGTTAATTATTTATCAAGTGTTTAAAATGCAAAAAAGCATAGCAAAACACGCTCTCAAAGACCCACATTTATTACTGTCTTTTTTTTTTTTTGGTTAGAACTGTTGTTATAAAGTTTCCGCTATAAACAGTTTCCCTGGTTGTTAAAATAACATAAATTCTCAGTTTTATTAGACAGCACGTGGGCATTAAAACTACCTGATCCATTTCTAACAGCCACAGCCTAAACCGATTACAAGGAATAACGTGGGAAAATCAGTTATTCTTTATTACAAACTACAGGAGTTACAAAAACCACGATTACCAGTTTGTCCAGATGGTAGCTTGGATTGTTTCATATTGGAGAATTTTATATTTCTTGGAACCAATAATGTACTTTCCCATTGGAACAAAAATGCTAACACAAAATCCTTCATTCACATGGATGAGAAAGAAGGGCGTGCTGCTATTAGTTGTTAAATCTGTTATATGTTTTTAGAGTTATTCTTACACTTTTGTATTATTTTTATATCGTTCCTAACACAAGTTTATTTTCTAACCATCCACGCTTATCATACCATGCCACGCCCTCTATGGGTGATACATGGTGACTACTTATAGTTTGTAATAATTTTAATCCATTTAAGCCCTCTACTGGCGACATATAGAGAATATCAAAAGGCTTGCGATACCCTTAGCTTGCCTATCCCACGCCATCTGGTAACGTAAAGATAGAGTCATTATATGATTCAGAGGCAAGTGCCTTAATATTTATTATACGTTCATGTGACTACTAAATAACACTTCTAACAAACACTAGTGATAAGTTTCAAACATGCGACTTCAAAGATTACATTTTGTTGTCGTTTACTGTCGAATATAAAACACTTTAAGCTTATGAATTAAAAGAGCTAGTAGCAACAGTGGCACTACAAAATTTCCTTACACGTAACAACTGTCAGGTGATCTTTACGAAAAGATAGACATACACGTTGCATATAATAGGATCGACAGAGGAGAATAACGTGATACTAAGCCTAAGATAACAGCCTTCCTAGTTTATATCGATAAACTAGTAGGATTCTCCACTCTAAACATTCCAGGAAAACAAGTTAGCCTTAAAAACATTCGAGTACGACAAAAATAAATATATAATAACATATCAACTAAGCTATACTTTCATAAAGCAAAAGTACCAGCCAGGATACTAATAGTTAAAAAAACAAAGTTTAATGCCACTCAGTATACTACCAGTAGATAAAATAAAGTTTAATACTAGTTATGATAGCACTAAATAGAACGAAGATTAGTAACAGTCAGTATATTAGGAGTAAATAAAAGTGTTTAGTACCAGTCAACTCACAATTAATAAATAAATCAACGTTTAGTAACAGTCAATATATCACCAGTAAATAAAACAAAGTTTAGTAACAATCAATATATCACCAGTAAATAAAACAAAGTTTAGTAACAATCAATATATCAGCAGTAAATAAAACAAAGTTTAATGAGAGTCAGTATATTTCCAATAAATAATCAAAAGCTCAGTACCAGCCAGTATATAAGCAGTAAATAAAACAAAGTTTAGTAATACTAAGTATAATGTTAGTAAATAAAACAAAGTTTAGTAACAGTCAATATATCAGCAGAAAATAAAAGAAACTTTAGTCAGAGTCAGTATATTAGCAGTGAATAACCCAAAGTTTAGTACCAGCCAGCATACAAGATGTAAATAAAAAAGTATAGTAACAGTCAGTATATCAATAGTAAATAAAAAAGCTCAGTAGTAGCAATTATATCAGCAGTAAATAAAACAAGAATTATTAATAGTCAGTATAATGTTAAAAATTAAAACAAAATTTAGTAACAGTCAATATTTAAGCAGAAAATAAAAGTTTAATGAGAGACACTATATCAGCAGTAAGTAATCAAAAGTTTAGTACCAGTCAGAATACACGCTGTAAATAAAACAAAATTTACTAACAGTCTGTATATCAGCAGTAAATAAAATAATTCAGTAACAGTCAGTATATCAACAGTAAATAAATCATAGTTTAGTAATAGTCAGTATTTCAGCAGTAAATTAAACAAAGCTCAGTACCAATCGGAATATTAGCAGTAAATAAAACAAAGTTTAGAACCAGTCAGAAAACACGCTGTAAATAAAACAAAATTTATTAACAGTCTGTATATCAGCAGTAAATCAAATAGTTCAGTAACAGTCAGTATACAAGCCGTAAATAAACAAAGTTAGGTAATAGTCGGTATAATGTTAGTAAATAAAACAAAGTTTAGTAATAGTCGGTATAATGTTAGTAAATAAAATAAAGTTTAGTAACAGTCAATATATCAGCAGAAAAAAACAAAGTTTAATAACAGTAAGTATATGAGCAGTAAATAAATCGAAAATTAGTACCAGTCAGTATATCAGCAGTGAATAAACCAAAGTTTAGTACCAGTCAGTATACAAGCTATAAATAAAACAAAATTTAGTACCAGTCATTATATCAGCAGAAAATAAAACAAAGTTTAAATACAGTCAGTAATAAAGCTATAAATAAAACAAAAGTTCAGTAACAAACAGTATATCATTAGTAAAAGAAAAAAGTTTAGCAATAGTCAGTATTTCAACAGTAAATATAACAAAGTTTAGTAATAGTCAGTATAATTTTAGAAAATAAATCAAATTTTAGTAAACGTCAATATATCAGCAGAAAATAAAAGAAACTTTAGTCACAGTCAGTATATTAGCAATAAATAAAACCAAATTCAGTCTGTACATGTCAGTATATAAGCTATAAATGAAACATATTTAGTACCAGTCAGTATATCAGCAGTAAATAAAACAACGATTAATAATAGTCAGTATATCAGCAGGAAGTAAAACAAAAATTAGTAATAGTCAGTATAATTTTAGTAAATAAATCAAATTTTAGTAACCGTCAATATATCAGCAGAAAATAAAAGAAACTTTAGTCACAGACAGTATATTAGCAGTAAATTAAACAAAATTCAGTCTGTACATGTCAATATATAAGCTATAAATGAAACATATTTAGTACCAGTCAGTATATCAGCAGTAAACAAATCAAAGTTTAGTACCAGTCAGTATATCAGCAGTAAATAACACAAAATTTAACACCAGTGAGTATAACAGCAGAAAATAAAACAAAGTTTAGTTACAGTCAGTGTAACAGTAGTAAATAAAACAAAGTTTAGTATGAGACAGAATATCAGCAGTAAATAAAACAGTTTAGTTCCAGTCAGTATATCAGCAGTAAGTAAAACAAAGTTTAGTACCAGTCAGTATATCAGCAGTAATGAAACAAAGTTTAGTAACAGTCAGTATATCAGCAGTAAATAAAACAAAGTTTAAATACAGTCATTATACAAGCTATAAATAAAACAAAGTTCAGTAACAAACAGTATATCATTATAAAAAAAAAGTTTAGCAATAGTCAGTATTTCAACAGTAAATATAACAAAGTTTAGTAATAGTCAGTATAATTTTAGTAAATAAATCAAATTTTAGTAACAGTCACTATATCAGCAAAAAGTAAAAGAAACTTAAGTCACAGTCAGTATATTAGCAGTAAAGAAAGCAAAGATCAGTCTGTACATGTCAGTATATAAGCTATAAATGAAACATATTTACTACCGGCCAGTATATCAGCAGTAAATAACACAAAATTTAACACCAGTTAGTATATCAGCAGTAAATAAAACAAAGTTTAGTAATAGTGAGTATATCAACAGTAAATAAAACAAAGTTCAGTGATAGTCAGTATACAAGTTGTAAACAAAACAAAGTAGTGTAACAGTCACTATACAAACTGTAAATAAAAAAGTTTAGTAATAGTCAGTATAATGTTAGTAAATAAAACAAATTTTAGTAACAGTCAATATATCCGCATTAAATAAAAGAAACTTAAGTCACAGTCAGTATATTAGCAGTAAATAAAACAAAGTTCAGTCTGTACATGTCAGTATATAAGCAATAAATGAAACATATTTAGTACCATCCAGTATATCAGCAGTACATAACAAAACCTTAATATCAGTCAGTATATCAGCAGAAAATAAAACAAAGTTTAGTAACAGTCAGTGTAACAGTAGTAAATAAAACAAAGTTTAGTACCAGACAGAATATCAGCAGTAAATAAAACAAAGTTTAGTTCCAGTCAGTATATCAGCAGTAAGTAAAACAAAGTTTAGTACCAGTCAGTATATCAGCAGTAAATAACACAAAATTTAGTACCAGTCAATATATCAGAGGAAAATAAAACAAATTTTAGTAACAGTCAGTATAAAAGCAGTAAATAAAACAAAGTTTAAATACAGTCATTATACAAGCTATAAATAAAACAAAGTTCAGTAAAAACAGTATATCATTAGAAAAAAAACGTTTAGCAATAGTCAGTATTTCAACAGTAAATATAACAAAGTTTAGTAGTAGTCAGTATAATTTTAGTGAATAAATAAAATTTTAGTAACAGTCACTATATCAGCAGAAAATAAAAGAAACTTAAGTCTGCACATGTCAGTATATAAGCCATAAATGAAACATATTTAGTACCAGTCAGTATATCAACAGTATATAAATCAAATTTAGTACCAGTCAGTATATCAGCAGTAAATAACACAAAATTTAATAACAGTCAGTATATCAGCAGTATGTAAAACAAAAATTAGCAATAGTCAGTATAATTATAATAAATAAAACAGAGTTTAGTAATAGTCAATATATCAGAAGTAAGTAAAACAACGTTCAGGACCAGTCAGTATATAAGCAGTAACTAAAACAAAGTTTAGTAACATTCAATATTTCAGGAGAAAATAAAAGAAAGTTTAATGAGAATCAGTATATTAGCAGTAAGTAATCCAAAGTTTTGTACCGGTCAGTATACACGCTGTAAATAAAACAAAATGTAGTAACAGTCTGTATATCAGCAGTAATTAAAATAGTTCAGTAAGAGTCAGTATATAAGCAGTAAATAAAACAAAGTTTAGTTCCAGTCAGTATATCAGCAGTAAGTAAAACAAAGTTTAAATACAGTCATTACACAAGCTATTAATAAAACAAAGTTCAGTAACAAACAGTATATCATTAGAAAAAAAAAGTTTAGCAATAGTCAGTATTTCAACAGTAAATATAAAAAAGTTAAGTAATAGTCAGTATAATTTTAGTAAATAAATCAAATTTTAGTAACAGTCACAATATCAGCAGAAAATATAAGACACTTAAGTCACAGTCAGTATATTAGCAGTAAAGAAAACAAAGTTCAGTCTGTACATGTCAGTATATAAGCTATAAATGAAACATATTCACTACCGGCCAGTATATCAGCAGTAAATAACACAAAATTTAATACCAGTCAGTATATCAGCAGTAAATAAAACAAAGATTACTAAGAGTCAGTAAAATGTTAGTAAATAAAAGAAAGTTTACTACCAGTTAATATATCAAGAGAATATAAAACAAAGTTTAGTAACAGTCAGTATATTAGCAGTAAATAATCCAAAGTTTAGTACCAGCCAGAAAACAAGCTGTAAATAAAACAAAGTTTAGTAACAGTCAGTATATCAGCAGTAAATAAAGCAAAGTTTAGTAATAGCCAGTATACAAGTTGTAAACAGAAAAAAGTACAGTAACAGTCACTATACAAACTGTAAATAAAACAAACTTTAGTAATAATCGGTATAATGCTAGTAAATAAAAGAAAGTTTAGTAACAGTCAATATATCAGCAGAAAATAAAACAAATTATAGTGACAGTCAGTATATTAGCAGTAAATAATACAAAGTTTAGTACCAGCCTGTATTTTAGCAGTAAATAAAACAAATTTTATTACCAGTCAGTATACAAGATGTAAATAAAAGAATGTTCAGTACCAGTCAGTATACAAGCTGTAAATGAAACAAAGTTTAGTAACAGTCAGTAAATAAAACAAAGTTTTGTAATAGTCAGTGTATCAGTAGGAAATAGAACAATATTTATTGATAGTCAGTATGTTAACAGTAAATATTTCAAAGTTTAGTACCAGTCAGTGTACAAACTGTAAATAAAACAAAGGTTAGTAACAGTCATTATATCAGCAGTAGATAAAATAGTGTTTAGTAATTGTCAGTATAATGTTAGTAAATAAAACAAATTTTAGTAACAGTCAATATATCAGCAGAAAAAAATAAACTTTAGTCATAGTCACTATATTAGCAGTAAATAAAACAAAGTTTACTAAGAGTCAGTAGAACGTTAGTAAATAAAACAAGGTTTAGTTCCAGTCAGTATATAAGCAGTAAATAAAACAAAGTTTAGTAATAGTCAGTATAATGTTAGTAAATAAAAGAAAGTTTGGTACCAGTTAATATATCAGGAGAATATAAAACAAAGTTTAGTAACAGTTAGTATATCAGCAGTAAATAAAGCAAAGTTTAGTAATAGCCAGTATACAAGTTGTAAACAGAAAAAAGTACAGTAACAGTCACTATACAAACTGTAAATAAAACAAACTTTAGTAATAATCGGTATAATGTTAGTAAATAAAACAAAGTTTAGTAACAGTCAATATATCAGCAGAAAATAAAACAAATTATAGTGACAGTCAGTATATTAGCAGTAAATAATACAAAGTTTAGTACCAGCCTGTATTTTAGCAGCAAATAAAACAAATTTTATTACTAGTCAGTATACAAGATGTAAATAAAAGAATGTTCAGTACCAGTCAGTATACAAGCTGTAAATGAAACAAAGTTTAGTAACAGTCAGTAAATAAAACAAAGTTTTGTAATAGTCAGTGTATCAGTAGGAAATAAAACAATATTTATTGATAGTCAGTATGTTAACAGTAAATATTTCAAAGTTTAGTACCAGTCAGTGTACAAACTGTAAATAAAACAAAGGTTAGTAACAGTCATTATATCAGCAGTAGATAAAATAGTGTTTAGTAATTGTCAGTATAATGTTAGTAAATAAAACAAATTTTAGTAACAGTCAATATATCAGCAGAAAAAAATAAACTTTAGTCATAGTCACTATATCAGCAGTAAATAAAGCAAAGTTTAGTAATAGCCAGTATACAAGTTGTAAACAGAACAAAGTACAGTAACAGTCACTATACAAACTGTAAATAAAACAAACTTTAGTAATAATCGGTATAATGTTAGTAAATAAAACAAAGTTTAGTAACAGTCAATATATCAGCAGAAAATAAAACAAACTATAGTGACAGTCAGTATATTAGCAGTAAATAATACAAAGTTTAGTACCAGCCTGTATTTTAGCAGTAAATAAAACAAATTTTATTACTAGTCAGTATACAAGATGTAAATAAAAGAATGTTCAGTACCAGTCAGTATACAAGCTGTAAATGAAACAAAGTTTAGTAACAGTCAGTAAATAAAACAAAGTTTTGTAATAGTCAGTGTATCAGTAGGAAATAGAACAATATTTATTGATAGTCAGTATGTTAACAGTAAATATTTCAAAGTTTAGTACCAGTCAGTGTACAAACTGTAAATAAAACAAAGGTTAGTAACAGTCATTATATCAGCAGTAGATAAAATAGTGTTTAGTAATTGTCAGTATAATGTTAGTAAATAAAACAAATTTTAGTAACAGTCAATATATCAGCAGAAAAAAAATAAACTTTAGTCATAGTCACTATATTAGCAGTAAATGAAACAAAGTTTACTAAGAGTCAGTAGAACGTTAGTAAATAAAACAAGGTTTAGTTCCAGTCAGTATATAAGCAGTAAATAAAACAAAGTTTAGTAATAGTCAGTATAATGTTAGTAAATAAAAGAAAGTTTGGTACCAGTTAATATATCAGGAGAATATAAAACAAAGTTTAGTAACAGTTAGTATATCAGCAGTAAATAAAGCAAAGTTTAGTAATAGCCAGTATACAAGTTGTAAACAGAAAAAAAGTACAGTAACAGTCACTATACAAACTGTAAATAAAACAAACTTTAGTAATAATCGGTATAATGTTAGTAAATAAAACAAAGTTTAGTAACAGTCAATATATCAGCAGAAAATAAAACAAATTATAGTGACAGTCAGTATATTAGCAGTAAATAATACAAAGTTTAGTACCAGCCTGTATTTTAGCAGTAAATAAAACAAATTTTATTACTAGTCAGTATACAAGATGTAAATAAAAGAATGTTCAGTACCAGTCAGTATACAAGCTGTAAATGAAACAAAGTTTAGTAACAGTCAGTAAATAAAACAAAGTTTTGTAATAGTCAGTGTATCAGTAGGAAATAGAACAATATTTATTGATAGTCAGTATGTTAACAGTAAATATTTCAAAGTTTAGTACCAGTCAGTGTACAAACTGTAAATAAAACAAAGGTTAGTAACAGTCATTATATCAGCAGTAAATAAAATAGTGTTTAGTAATTGTCAGTATAATGTTAGTAAATAAAACAAATTTTAGTAACAGTCAATATATCAGCAGAAAAAAATAAACTTTAGTCATAGTCACTATATCAGCAGTAAATAAAGCAAAGTTTAGTAATAGCCAGTATACAAGTTGTAAACAGAACAAAGTACAGTAACAGTCACTATACAAACTGTAAATAAAACAAACTTTAGTAATAGTCGGTATAATGTTAGTAAATAAAACAAAGTTTAGTAACAGTCAATATATCAGCAGAAAATAAAACAAACTATAGTGACAGTCAGTATATTAGCAGTAAATAATACAAAGTTTAGTACCAGCCTGTATTTTAGCAGTAAATAAAACAAATTTTAATACCAGTCAGTATACAAGCTGTAAATGAAACAAAGTTTAGTAATAGTCAGTATAATTTTAGTAAATAAATCAAATTTTAGAACAGTCAGTATATCAGCAGAAAGTAAACGAAAGTTTAGAACCAGTCAGTATATTAGCCGTAAATAATCCAAAGTTTAGTACCAATCAGTATTCAAGCCGTAAATAAAACAAAGTTTATTAACAGTCAGTATATCATCAGTAAATAAATCAAAGTATAGTAACAGTCAGTGTATCAGCAGTAAATAAATCAAAGTTTAGTAATAGTCAGTTTATCAGCAGTAAATAAAACAAAGTTCAGTAATTGTCGGTTTAATGTTAGTAAATAAAACAAAGTTTAGTACCAGCCTGTATTTTAGCAGTAAATAAAACAAATTTTAATACCAGTCAGTATACAAGCTGTAAATGAAACAAAGTTTAGTAATAGTCAGTATAATTTTAGTAAATAAATCAAATTTTAGAACAGTCAGTATATCAGCAGAAAGTAAACGAAAGTTTAGAACCAGTCAGTATATTAGCCGTAAATAATCCAAAGTTTAGTACCAATCAGTATTCAAGCCGTAAATAAAACAAAGTTTATTAACAGTCAGTATATCATCAGTAAATAAATCAAAGTATAGTAACAGTCAGTGTATCAGCAGTAAATAAATCAAAGTTTAGTAATAGTCAGTTTATCAGCAGTAAATAAAACAAAGTTCAGTAATTGTCGGTTTAATGTTAGTAAATAAAACAAAGTTTAGTGACAGTCAGTATGTCAGAAGTAATTAACACAACGTTTTGTACCAGTCAGTATATCAGCAGTAAATAAAAAAAGTTTGCTCCCAGTCAGTATATCAGCAGTAGGTGAAAGAAAGTTTAGTACCAGTCAGTATATCAGCAGTAAGTAAAACAAAGATGAGTAATAGTCAGTAAATCAACAGTAAATAACACTATGTTCAGTAATAGTCATTATAATGTTAGTAAATAAAGCAAAGTTTAATAACAGTCAGTATATCAGCAGTAAATAAAACAAAGTGTAGTAATTAGTCAGTAAATCAGGAATAAATGAATCAAATTATTTATCAGTAAATAAAACAATTTTCAGTCCGTACAAGTCAGTATACAAGCTGTAAATAAGCAAAATTTAGTGTCCGTCAGAATATCAGCAGTAAATAATGCAAAATTTAGTACCAGAGAGTATATCATCAGTAAATAAAACAAAGTTTAGTACCAGTCAGTTTACAAGCTGTAAATAAAACAAAGTTTAGTACCAGTCATATTACAAGCTGTAAAGAAAACAAATTTAGTAACAGTCAGCATATCATCAATAAATAAATCAAAGTATAGTAACAGTCAATATATCAGCAGTAAATAAAACAAACTTTAGTAATAAACGGTATAATGTTAGTAAATAAAACAGAGTATAATAACATTCAATATATCAGCAGAAAATAAAACAAGGTATAGTGACAGCCTGTATTTTAGCAGTAAATAAAACAAATTTTAATACCAGTCAGTATACAAGCTGGAAATAAAAGAATGTTCAATACCAGTCAATATACAAGCAGTAAATGAAACAAAGTTTTGTAATAGTCAGTATATCAGTAGGAAATAAAACAATATTTTGTGACAGTCAGTATATTAACAGTAAATAATCCAAAGTTTAGTAGCAGTCAGTGTTTAAGCTGTAAATAAAACAAAGTTTAGTAAAAGTCATTATATCAGCAGTAGATAAAACAATGTTTAGTAATAGTTAGTTTAATGTTAGTAAATAAAACAAAGTTTAGTAACAGTCAATATATCAGCGGAAAATAAAACAAAGTTTTGTGACAGTCGGTACATTAGCAGTAAATAATTCAATGTTTAGTACCAGTGAGAAAATTAGCAGTAAATAAGACAAGGTTTAGTACCAGTCAGTATATCAGCAGTAAATAAAACAAAAATTAAATACAGTCAGTATACAATGTATAAATAAAACAAAGTTCAGTGACAGTCAGTATATCATTAATAAATAAAAAAGTTTAGTAATAGTCACTATATCAGCAGTAAATAAACAAAAATTAGTAATAGTCAGTATAATATTAGTAAATAAAACAAATATTAGTAACAGTCAATATATCAGAAGAAAATAAAACAGAGTTCAGTCTGTACATGTCAGTATATAAGCTGTAAGTGAAACATATTTGGTACCAGTCAGTATAACAGCAGTAAATAAATCAAAGTTCAGTACCTGTCAGTATATCAGCAGTAATTAAAACAAAAATTAGTAATAGTCAGAATAATAATAGTAAATAAAACAAAATTTAATACCAGTCGGTATACGAGCTATAAATAAAACAATGTTTAGTAACAGTCAGTATATCAGCAGTAAATAAAACAAAGTTTAGTTACAGTCAATATATCAGCAGTAAATAAAACAAAGTTTAGTAACAGTCAGTATAGCAGCAGTAAATAAAGAAAGTTTAGTAATAGTCAGTAATTTAGCAGTAAATGAAACAAAGTTTAGTACCAGTCTGAATATTAGCAGTAAATAAAACAAAGTTTAGTAACAGTCAGTATATCATCAGTAAATAAATCAACGTATAGTAACAGTCAGTATAGCAGCAGTAAATAAATCACAGTGCAGTAATAATCAGTATATCAGCAGTAAATAAAAAGGTTAGTGATAGCCATTATATCAGCAGTAAGTAAAACAAAAATTAGTAATGGTCAGTATAATGTTAGTAATTAAAACAAAATTTAGTAACAGTCAATATTTCAGCAGAAAATAAAAGAAAGTTTAATGAGAGTCAGTATATTAGCAATAAGTAATCCAAAGTTTAGTACCAGCCAGAAAACAAGCTGTAAATAAAACAATGTTTCATAACAGTCAGTATATCAGTAGTAAATAAAACAAAGTTTAGTAATAGTCATTATACAAGTTGTAAAGAAAACAAAGTACAACAACAGTCACTATAGAAACCGTAAATAAAACAAAGTTTAGTACCAGTCAATATATCAGCAGAAAATAAAACAAAGTTTAGTACCAGACAGAATATCAGCAGTAAATAAAACAAGGTTTAGTACCAGTCAGTATATCAGCAGGAAATAAAACAAGTTTGGTACTAGTCAGTATATCAGCAATAAGTAAAAGAAAGTTTAGTACCAGAGAGTATATTAGCTGTAATTAAAACAAAGTTTAGTACCAGCCAGGATATTAGCCGTAAATAATCCAAAATTTAGTACCACTCAGTATACAAACTGTAAATAAAACAAACTGTAGTAATAGTCAGTATATCAGCACTATATCTCCTGAGTCTCATGATGAATTTAGACTGGCTGAACAACTAACAAACGTTTACCATAAAAACACGTAATAAATTAGTTTATTAAAACATGTTAGAAGTAAGCATATATATAAAGAAGTTTTACGGACAAGTTTGATGATCGATCAGGTCAAAGATATCTTAATGGCTAATATCATTACTCTCTTATGAAGATGTAACGCAAAGTTAAACTCTGGGAAAAAATACTTCATTGACCGTGAAAAAAAACTAGATTTAACTTGACGTCCGTAAACAAGTACAAAAAGAAAAAGAAACGAGTGGTGGTTCTGTACGTTCATCTAAGAAATTTGTGATGAACTTTAAGTTGTATCATGAATCACTTCCTTTTATATCTAGGATAAAACTGTTACGTTTGTATTAGCTATGGCGTATGAAAGTTATCCTAATTTTAAAATAACAAACAATGGAAGTAATTTCTAAATAATATTTTCTGAACATGTGTTTTTGTTTATGTTTTTGAATTTCGCACAAAGAAATACAACTGTATTACACGACATTCGACGACAAGACACAATAAAAATAGATTATTATTCCTCTGAATTTCATGGTTTTAAAAATTATAAAATGGTGATAAAAACAATTAATTCAAAAATAGTTCATCATTCCCGAACTTTAAGAAAAAGTGAAATGTGACAGTATAGCTTTTTAGATTTAATTTATGCGTTTGACGCTTGTAAATACGTGATGACATAATAGTACAAGTATTGAATATATTTGAACATAAACTAGTCCTGAACTTTTCACTCTACTACAACTCAACGTTAAAATAAATTGTTAAAAGATGTTTGTTTGTTTTTGTGAATTTCGCACAAAGCTACTCTAGGGTTATCTTTGCTAGCCGTTACTAATTTAGCAGTGTAAGACTACAGTTAGTCATCACCACCCACCGCCAACTTTTTGGCTACTCTTTTACCAAAGAATAGTGGAATTGTCCGTCACATTATAACACCCATTACGGCTGAAATGACCATTTTTTTGGAAAACACTTAAAAGACAGGAATGTTATCGTACTGAAAATAAGTTCGTTAACATATTGGACAAAGTTCACTCTTGTTAACATATCAGACAAAGTTCACTCGTGTTAATATATTAGACAAAGTTCACTCTTGTTAATATATTAGACAAAGTTCACTCTTGTTAACATATTAGATAAAGTTCACTCTTGTTAACATATTGGACAAAGTTCACTCTTGTTAACATATCAGACAAAGTTCACTCTTGTTAATATATTAGACAAAGTTCACTCTTGTTAACATATTAGATAAAGTTCACTCTTGTTAACATATTGGACAAAGTTCACTCTTGTTAACATATCAGACAAAGTTCACTCCTGTTAACATGACTTTGGTTTCAGTTGGTTAATAATTTAGACATAGTTTACTGGGCACTTGGTACTACAGCTTTGATTTAAGTTGGTTAACTTAACTCATGAAGGTTATCATGCTCAATTATAAAGTCGTTCTTAAAAGCCAAAAAAGTACCGTGAATGAGGCCCAAGGTTTAGTGTAGCTCGATTACACATATTATGTTCATCTTATTACGGACAACTTAATAACATGACAAAACGACGAATCTGAACATGACAAGTAAAGAGTTTTGTTTTTTTTAATTCCTGACAACATTGAGTTTGTTCTAATTTGTAAACATTGGAAACAAATTTCAGTAGCGTGGACTTCGTTCGTATTAGTGACCTAATTTTGTTAAGGCGATGCTGGCGATCCCTAAGAAAGAACTGATGCTAACTGCTGTGATTATCACGCTATCAAGTGTTTGGCAGAAAAGAGAAATCAAGTTTCACACTTAAAGTTTATGCAGTAATAATTTCTGATAATATGTCCAAAGTGCTAGTCTCTATACGAGTCCTGGTTCCGAGATTATAACCAACGCCTGTTTATCGATCAAACTTGACACTCTGCTAGTCAAGCAAGGCTTAATGTCCACCCTTTCAGCAGTTAGAATTACTGTGAACCACGTTCCGGACCACGTAATAGGTCTAGATTAATATACTCAGTGCTATCCGGTGGTTCTGTACATATTTCTTTAAATTTCAGATAAAAAACCCCGGGAGCCCTAAATTATTTTTATTGTTTATCAGACTAAAATATTGTCACAAGTAAAGTACGTTTCACTTAGCTCTGAGTAAGTAAGGATTTGTATATTTTAAATTCGTGTCTCCGAGAATTGCAATCGAAAGATTTCGGTATTAAAAACCAATTTAGAGACAATATTTCCATGAACTGTTGTGAAATGACTTTGCTTAGGATATAACAAACACGGCCGTTGCCTTCTGCTCGTAAACTGATATTACTATTATCGTTTAATTATATGTATGTCAAGTAAATAGGTCAAATTTTGGACATTGCTTTCTTTTGTTTCTTTTTCAATTTCGTGCAAAGGTACACTAGGGCTATCTGCGCTAGCCGTCCCTAATTTAGCTGTGTAAGACTAAAGGAAAAGCAGCTGATCATCACCACCCACCGCCACCTTATGGGCTGCTCTTCTACCAAATAGTGGTATTGACCAACACCATATACACCCTCACGACTGAAAGAGCGAACATGTTTGGTATGACAGGGATTTGAACCTGTGATTCTCATATTGCGAGTCAAACTCCCCAGTCATCTGGTGATGTAAAAAATCAAATAAAAAGTTATTACGCTACTAAACTTGATCTGTAACTGGGAAATTAAACGGTTTGGTCCTTGGAAATCAGTTGAGAATAACAGAAACATAATTATAATAAAAATACATTCTTAACCATGCTCGTTAATTAAGCTCGACGCATAAAACGAAATTAAAACCTTTACAAGTATTTTTTGTTAATATAAAAACGTTAAATCACGTTGTTCATGATGAATAAGAATTACTTTAAATATCTGCTAGAGGGCGTTTATGTCTTTGAAGAAGGGGAAAATTATTCCGAAAATGGTAGCTGTTTGTTTTTAATTTCGCACAATTTCGAGGACTATCTGGGGTAGCCGTTCCTAATTTAGCAGTGTAAGACTAGAGGGAAGGCAACTAGTCATCACCACCCACCGCCAACTCTTGGGCTACTCTTTTACCAACGAATAGTAGGATTGACCGTCACATTATAAAGCCCCCACGGCTGAAAGGGCGATCATGTTTTGTGCGATCGGGATTCGAACCCGCGGTCCTCAGATTACGAGTCGAACGCCTTAACCTAACTGGCCATGACGAGCCGCAAAATGGTAGTTTCTCGAGTGTAAGCTTATTGTTCTAATCCTCCAAGCGTAAGGACTTTCACTTTTTTTTTAAATAAAACAAACAATCTACATATTACGTTAGTATTGTAACTTCTTTATTAAATAAACACATTATCAAACCTCAAATGACGCTTAATCATAGGATTGTAACATATTCTAGCTTCGACTGGTGAATTTTACTTCTTTGATTAAATTTGTTCTGCTTGTGAAAGAATTCTTTAATAGAGTATTAATTAAACACAAGTTTAATATGTGTCAGTATATGTCAGAAGAAAGACACTTTCTTTTATCCACGTGATTCCCGCCATTTGTCGCTATATGGAACTTAGTCACGTGAAATAAAAATTTTAAAAAAATTGACTGAAATTTGAAAATTATAAAAATATAAATGGAGTTAACCTATTAGAACTACTTTTTCAGAATGTGAATATCGCTGAAACGTTTTGTTTAAACACATATATAATGTTAGAATAATACCAAGAATTGCTAACTCATGTTGTGTTCATGCGCAGTTCTTGTTAAAACAGTCGATTCAACATGATCAATGCAAACAGTTCCTGACAAAGATTAGAAGTGTATATCTCAGTTCATCCAAATGTATCGGTTGTGAGAAGTTTATCTACTTTTATTGATTTTCATTGAGCCAGAAATATTCTTCCTCTGTTTGTATAAACCTTTTCTTCTCAAATTCTAAAAAGCAAACAAAACAGTAATTTAATAATTTTGCGACCAGAAATTAATCCTAGGAACCACATAAGGTTAAAAATGAAACATTTTATAGTATGTGCAATCATACAAAACATAATCATTTAGATTCAATGTGAAAAGGCCTTATGGAAATACGATTAGCGTAAATGTAAATAGCGGGAATAAGAAAAATAACACATGAACCCAAGTGAAACCACACTAATTGTTTTTGTTTTTTGTCAGTTACTTCTGATGAAGGAAAGTCCACTTTCGGAAAGTGCCCAGATTAACGGGTGACTTTCTGAAGCCAATTCTTTTCTGTTGATAGGGTGTGTTTTTAAATATTACACGCGCTTCCCTCTGATAACGAGGGATTAAACATACGTTTTTAAATGTCATAAGTACGAACCTATGTTTATGCGTTTGTTAGTGCTGAATTAAGCACAAAGCTACACAATAGGTTAATAGTGCTTTCCCCACCATGGCTTTCGACACCAGATTTCTAGTGGTGCGAGTTGAATGGTACTTTCCCCACCACGGCTTTCGACACCAGATTTCTAGTGGTGCGAGTTGAATGGTACTTTCCCCACCACGGCTTTCGACACCAGATTTCTAGTGGTGCGAGTTGAATGGTACTTTCCCCACCACAGCTTTCGACACCAAGTTTCTAGTGGTGCGAGTCTATAGATATACCGCTGTCTCACTGGGGAACACGAACCTAATATAAGCAAGGGATTTTGTTTGTTTGTTTTGGAATTTCGCGCAAAGCTACACAAGGACTATCTGCGCTAGCCGTCCCTAATTTAGTAGTGTAAGACTAGAGGGAAGGCAGCTAGTCATCACCACCCACCACCAACTCTTGGGCTACTCTTTTACCAATGAATAGTGGGATTAACTGTAACATTATAACGTCTTAACTCACCTAGCCCGAAGCAAAAGGTTAAATGCGTTTTCAAATGTTCTAAGTACACACTTGTTTGGGCAATGGATTAAAACATCAATTTAAATATTATGAATTTGCAAAGGGTTAACACATGCTTTTAAATGCCATAAGTACAGAACTGTGTAAGAAACTTACAACGTTATAGGTGATAAAGTATTGAAGCAGCGAGTTAAAAATGTGCTTTTAATTGACTTGGTCAAATCAGTGTTAACTAAAATATATGTACATGGTTAACAAAATCTTAATGTTTTTAAACATACATACTATTTAAATTATTTTATAAATTTGCATTATCCATATACAGTTCTACTGTTGTTTGTTTGTTTATATGTTTGACAGTGTTAGGGTTCACACATATTGCGTTATGTCGTCCCTAAATATTCTGGTAAAACGAGTTTACTTACCGAAATCGATTTTTCTTCAGTAGCTACCTAGTGTTCGTGATCGTAAAATGAAGTACTTCTGCTTATATTAGTTGACAAAGGTAAATCTACACATGAATATTGATATTACTACATATATATGTACAAAATAAGAGCGATAATAGTGCTTCAATATATTATATAATATTACTAACATATCTCGCACTGTAAGAACTGTTTGTGTTTGCACGAAGCGAATAAACGTTCTTTTCATAGAGTTTTAACTTAAAAAACAACAACTTCCGAGTGGTATAGTATAGAAATCTTAGGTTCTAATTTATATCAAGTCTAAAAATACATGGTTTTATATTACTTTTGTAGCCTTGTTTAAAGTTCGGTTGTCGTTTTTGTTTTTTTTCGTTGAAGAGTGTGACCGAGTGTTAAATATAATTTTTTTAACAGACGGTTTTAAGAGGAAATGTATATCAATCAATCACCACCCCCTTGTTTAAGCTAACGTCTGGATACTGCTATTAATAAATAGACACACTACGGTATACATGACTAATGTCTCGTTTACAATAACACCAACAATTAATGGAAATTACTATAACTTAAACGGATCAACAAATGTAATATAATATTCAAATTACTCACTACAATATAACAAGTCATAAAAAACTCAGTATAATGTCACACCTTACAGCTCCCCAATTGTAAGATAACATGTTACGGAGCACTTATTGTAACGTAATTAGGCCTGGCATGGCCAAGCGCGTAAGGCGTGCGACTCGTAATCCGAGGGTTGCGGGTTCGCGCCCGCGTCGCGCTGAACATGCTCGCCCTCTCAGCCGTGGGGGTGTATAATGTGACAGTCAATCCCACTATTCGTTGGTAAAAGAGTAGCCCAAGAGTTGGCGGTGGGTGGTGATGACCAACTGCCTTCCCTCTAGTCTTACACTGCTAAATTAGGGACGGCTAGCACAGATAGCCCTCGAGTAGCTTTGTGCGAAATTCCGAAACAAATGTAACGTAATACATTATAAACCATTCAGATTAACGTAATATATTATCAACTACTCAGTGCAACATAACACATTGTGGATCACTCAGTGTAATATAATGTTCCGTGTAAGGTAACCAATCACCTTACATGAGGTATGATGTACTTTAGATATTTAACGTTTTTTTAATTATATTTATTCACTTTGGATAAGGTATAATATATTAGGTTGTACAGAAATAAGTGTCGTTTCTGAACTGCGAAGTTTGGAAAAGAATAAACCATTTGTTTTAACACACTTTTCCCAACGCGTAACGATAATGTTTATGTTCCTGCTGTAGAAATCAGGGTTTTTATGGTCATTGAATTCCCTGAAAGCTTTTTCTGTAGCTGTCTGGTTTTGAAAGCGTTTATTGTTCAAAAAGTTGTCAAACTGCTTTAAAAAATAAAAATCTGTAGAGAAAAGGTCAGGGGAAAAAGGTGGATGAGGCAGAACCTCGATTTCCAATTTGTTCAATTTTTGGAGCGTCATCTTTGACAGGTCTCATAATCCCGACTTTGTTGATCTTCAGCCAGCTCATGAAAAACCCACTTATCCAACTTTTTCATCTTTCCAATCACACTCAGGTGGTTGGCAATGCTTAATTTGCTTCCTTCTACAACTTTTGTGGTCTTCAAGACTTTAATCTCCGTGTTAAAACCTTTTGAACCAATACAGAACTATATGTTCAGTAACAGATCCATAAAGGAATGGATGGCTGATGTTCCGTGAAGATTCGGTAGCTTTTCGTCCAAGTTTGAACTCATAGAAAAAAAATCAGACGAAATTCCTTTTTGTTCATGCTGCCTTGGGGGTTGCAAAACGTACTCTGAGTGGAGTTGAAACAGCAGAAAATTAAGACACCTTGTAAGCTATAAAGGTTGGATTAAATCAATCAACGAATGATAAGTTATTAAATATTTTAGCTTCTACATGTCATCGTGATAATTCCGACATTTACTTCTGGACAACCTAATACTTTACACACCCAACATTTTTCTTTGTATAATAAAATCAATCCCCTTCAATAAGGTATAATGTGCTCTCATTTTTTATACAGACCTGATTTGAAGGATGAAAATAATAAATAGATTAATGAAGTCGGTATAGATCACTACGACTTGAATCTCATGATTAACGACATTGATATCTCAGAAGGGTCGTCCAATCTAGTATATTTAATTAGTCTTAAATTTATATGGAAAATAATTGTAGCAACATCTGTCAGGGTGTTCGTCAAGGATGTCCATTATCGCCATATATTTATATGTTGGTGATAGAGTGACTGTTCTTATATCTGTACCACTTGGTTTCAGTGCGTGGCCTTCATTTGCTGGGTAGGGTGTTGTCCATCAAGTATATTAGTCATGCAGAGGAGATGAACCTATATCTAGAAAACCAAACATCCTTGGGTTCAAAATAACGACTGTCAACAAGTATTCTCAGGCCAGTGCAGCACGGCTCAACAGAACTACATGTATGGCTCGGTAGTTAGGAAAGTGAGCCTCATACGCGGACACTCCATTTGATTTGGCATGAACTTCCTCTCCAGTCAAATGTTTTGGGATTCGTTTCCTTGCAAGTCCCAAGGCTGCTGGGAGGGAAGTAGTTCAACATGTCAGTTCAAGATTATCGTTACAGCTTTGCTAACTAACGTGTTTGGCAGGACAGAGGTAGTCAAGAGGAAGATTCTCCCTTTGATATGGTATGAGAGGTTCTTTCTCTGAATGAATGCGTGCGAACTGTCGGACGTCATGTCTGCATCTTCCTGTGGAGTAGTAAGGCTGAGGCAGTGTCTCGGTTGTCTCTTAACTTGCCCCACAAGGAGGACAACTGAGCATCCCATGTGTAAACCAACTGTCTTTCTCTTTTCCTGTCCACCATTATTCACTGTCTCTCTCGGGAGGATAATTCCTGTAACTAACTAGCTCCTTTCTTGATTGGCACAGGATTCGGGCATGTTGGTGTTTCACCGGACCTGAGTATTTTCATTCTCTCATTTGGTATGCTGACGCTGTTGCAGCGATCAGACATTGTCACCTAATGTCACGTGATATTCCGGAGGACTCCATTTCTCTCTACCGTCTGATTGCTCTATACTGCACGCACAGCAACACCACCTCGCTCTTCCGTGGGAAGTTGTTTGGGGACGAATAGTGATGCACCATGTTGATGGTTGTCTTCAGACTTTCAACTAGCGCATCGTTGATGACATCTTACCGGTGAGAGGACGCGTATACCTCTCCAGTATCAGTGTCACTGAGTCACGATGAAAATAACAAAAAGATAAATGAAGTCGGCATAGATCACTATGACTTGAATCTCATTAATAACGACATTGATATCTCAGGAGGGTCGTCCAACCTACTACATTTTAATTAGGCCTAAGTCCATATGGAAAATAATTGTATGGAAATAGATTGGAAATATGATCCAAAATTATTTTAATTGTTATAACCAATATGGTTTAATATAATCCGTTATCTTCCTATACAGATTAAACATAATTTATAATGCCATTTACTTGGTACAAACGAGGCTACACCATAATGTTCGTTCTTTTCTAGGCTAAAAAATACTACGTAATAAGCATATGCTATTTAACGTACTATGTGGACTTTACTTAGTATATTAAAATATTTAATATTTTTGTTATGCTAGAACCTAGCAATTAGTGAGTATTTTTGTAGGTAATAAGCTGTTGTATTTCTTACTACTTCACACAATTTTCTCTTGTTTAATTGTATTGCTAGGGTAAATTTTTTAAACTTCAAATTTATATTTAATTCGTGTTTTTTTTCTGAAATGTATATTTAATTGCCGTTTTCTCTCAAATTTATAGGTAATTCTTTGTTTCTTTCATATTTAACTTTAGTGGTTCAGAAGCTAACCCGATGTGACTTTGCTATAACAAAAACACACAGACAAATATATGTATTTAACTTTACTATTTACTGATTGAAGCTACGGGAATTCCTCGCAATCTTACAGATGTATCTGTTTTATAGCAAAACTATTTCGAGTTATCTGCTATGTTAACCGAGGAGTATCGAACCTCTGATTTTTGCGTTGTAAAGTCGTAGACTTACCTAAAAGAAAATTCCCAAATAGTTATTTAAGAAAACAGACAAACTAGCCTGATCCGGAAAATATCTGAATAACGGAAGGTTAGGTCAACAAAGAGCCAGTTCCAACATCTTTAGATCAAATGTTTTTGTGCTGGAAATATTTACATTACGTTTATTTTAATGATTGGTAGTTTTAAAATGTCATCTTTCGAGGTTTTGTCTAAAAGATCTTATTTTATTTTTCATATTAAACTTGAGTTTAGTGGATTAATTTTGTGAACGTAAAATGTACTTGTCTCATTCAAGTAGACTGACGTGAAAGTTTCAGTTCAAACATTTTAAGAAATACAAGTGTACTAAAACCCACGATTCCTTTAGTCCTACTAAAGTAACAACTATAATTACAGACCAAGAAAAAATTTCGAATTTGCAATTCAATTATTTGTATTATTCAAATATTAACGATTTTGAGGTCTAGTACTTCAAAACTCTGAATCGTCTTACCTGATACGAGGAAAACTGTAAGTAAGTAAACAGTTAGGGTCTGTCGGAGAAATATTCTTCTGCGAGACATTCTGGTTAAGGCCCTAAAGGGATAAGTCTAGGTCATTACAAGAAAAAGGAACTGCCGTGATCTATGTCGATGAACACTTCATCCACACTAATAAACGTGCCTCACGAGCTATTTGATTGGAGTAAAGAGAACGCTTAAGTTTTCTGATTATGTCATACGAAACGATGGGAGTTTAAACTCCTGTTTACGGTGTATTTTATCGTTAAATCTCCGATTCTCCAGACAGATTAATCAAGGTTCAATAGCAAGCCTTTAGTCATGTTCTCACTGTCCACACGAATCGGAGAAAAGCTCAGCTTTGTGTTTACAGCGTTTGGAATGAATGAAGTAAAAGTACCGTGCGCCTGTCTTTATAGATGGCTTGACGACTAACTGGCGACGACCGCCCTCTTGTGGTGAACGAGGCAATTATCGTTCGGTTGCTGGACACATGAAATATGGTTTGGTAGGTGGTAACATTTTCCTGCTGGTTTCAGACCAGTGCATAAAACGACGCTGAAACTGTAAGTAATTTTTGTACTTAGACAATCAATAGACGAAATTTATTTGCTAGTGGTATGTTTTCAGCACGTGTTTACTGAAAAGACAAAATAATTGTTCTGTCTTTCCAATCGTTTTAACTAAGAACTTGACGATCCATTTGAAATATTCTACTTTGATTTATATATACACACACATAACTGTAAAAAATATTATATAATCACGCCAAGCAGTTTTGATGTGATAAAAATATGACGCTTCGAAGTTATAAAAATTAAGTAAAAAAAATACTTAACTTGGCGATAGCTTTTGGATTTATATAACTATAATTCGGAGCTCGATCCATGAGGCTGATTTTGTGCACGTACCCTACAGCATAGTTTTATGTTATAACAAGAAACTCATCCCACACTAATTTGAGTAAGACCTCAATTGCTTTACAAAGAATAAACTATTTGACGTTAATAGTACAAAATCACTTTGATAATACCGAAGTATTCAGGTATTACTAGATGGCTCGAAATAGACAATCTTGTAACCTTTGAATCTGGCAGAAAGTGTACGCCAAAAACCTCTAACTCACAATACAAACATGGGTTTACTTCTAGGATTTACATGCAAGCATAATGAATAGTTTTCTTAATGTTGGAAAGCATTACGGGCCCGGCATGGTCAGGTGGGTTAAAGCGTTTGACTCGTAATCTGAGGGTCGCGAGTTTGAATCCTGGTCGTACCAAACATGCTGGTCCTTTCAGCCGTGGGGACATTATAATTTAATGGTCAATCCCACTATTTGTTGGTAAAAGGGTAGCCCAAGAGTTGGCGGTGGGTGGTGATGACTAGCTGCCTTCCCTCTAGTTTTACACTGCTAAATTAGGGATGGCTAGCGTAGATAGCACTCGTGAAACTTTGCGCGAAATTCAAAAACAAAAGGAGTACGTGGTTGGACACTGGTCTGGATTATTGCGATAACCGCTTTGAGGTTTTATACAGAAACACTTTTATATAAGTCTTTACAAGTAATCGACTACAGTGTAAAAACCAAGTTTCGTTAAGACATTCACTTCCTTGGACAACACCAGCCTCTGTCAGCTAAACCAAACAAAAACTTCAGCCAAAAGAACTATCTCTTATAGAAAACGTAACGAAAACAAAAGTCAAACAAACAAAGCCTATTTATGCAATAAAAAGTAAATGAGTTAGCCCAATGAACGTATGGTTTATACTTCACAAAAATTCTAGGAACTACGACGCTTTGTAGTTCACATCTCTCCTTTGTAATTAATTTTAAACGTTGCCGATTTATTGTTAAGTTAAACACTAAATAGAATATAAATGTCATCTCACAACCTTTATATTAAATAATTACTAAAAAAAAAATTAAAACCATAAGTTTTATATGACGTCATTATAGTGTCTGACTGACTGACAGAAAACACACTATCTTACAGAATTCCGACAGATTAAAATAGGTGAAATCTCCAGGCGGCCTTTTTTGAAAGTAACCGATGTGTTACAGTAAAAATTTATAAATAAATCAATATATAATCAAAACTGTTGAATATGGCAATGTATAACCAGGTTATCCATTGTCAAAACTGTTCAATAAGTTATTACCGTGAAAGACAGGTATTGTTTTAACTACGTGTTTTGTTTGAGACATGACGGTGAAAGAGACATGAAACTGCTCATTCTGATGCAAGAAGAGGTAATTTCATCATGGTTTCTTGTAGGTCTCCTTTGAAACAAAAACCTGTTTGAGTTTCACGCTGAACTTTTTAAATTTAACCAGATTAAGTCAAGAAGTATTTATTCAATATATATATTAGTGAAATTAAATATTTACATCCAAATAAAGCCAAATAATGCTTTGGCAGTGGGTGGTGATGACTAGCTGCCTTCCTTCTAGTCTTACACTGCTAAATTAAGGACGGCTAGCACAGATAGCCCTCGAGTAGCTTTGTGCGAAATTCAAAAAAAAACAAAACAAACAAAACTAAACAAAATACGCTGCATATTTTTAAAAAGATCCTAGGTTTTGGAGGTGACTGAGGAAATAGGACCCACATTGCGGTTGGGATACACCGTCTACCAGTCTTAATTTCCAGTTCGCTAGTCTCATATAAGATGATTAGATATTTAGAAGTTAGGAGAGGGAGATGTGGCTGCTCAAGCCCAGAACGTCCCACATGTATATCACCCTTCACTGCCTGCAGACAGTTGTGGGAAGATGACTACTCTCCAATGTTAAAATAAGTACACGAAAAAAATAAACATAAAAAGATGAAAAATAAAATAAGGTACAACCATTAAAAGGTAAGTAATATGAAACTTACCTCTTGAAGTTAGCATACCTGTCCCAATTTTGAATTTATTTTATGCGATAACAGTACAAAGAACATAACACTAAGTATATACAAAAATGTATTACAATAATATGGAATGAAATAAAAAACACAATTAAATACACAATATATACAACTATGTAAATGATCGCGAGAACTAGAAATAAATAAATAAATAATATATATATATATATATATATATATATATACACACACATACTCACACACACACACACACCAAATATTACATTTAAAAAAAAATCGGTACATAAAAGAACAATATATACAGGTATGAACAAGTAATTAAATCCAAAAAACAAACAAACTACAAATGATTAAAAAAGAACTACAAAAACAATTGAAATACAAAAGTGAAAGAAAATTAAAAAACAAATTATCTAGAATTTAATTACAATAAAAAACAACTGTACAAATGAACATTACAAGAAAAATGCAATATGAACAAGAACAATTAAAAATATAACTTATAGGATACAAATAAAATAAATAAATATTACAAACAAAATAGATAAACAAAAATGAAAATACAAATAAAACAATAATCACATAGAACACAGACAGTCTTAAAAATCATCCTGGATTCGAGTCTCAGTCGCACCAAACATGTTGGCCCTTTCATCCGTGGAGGCGTTATAACGTTACGGTCAATCCCGCTATTCGTTGGTAAAAGATTAGCCCAAGAGTTGACAGTGGGTGGTGATGACTAGCTGCCTTCCTTCTAGTCTTGCACTGCAAAATTAGGGACGGCTAACGCAGATAACCCTCGTGTATCTTTGCGCGAAATTCAAAACAAACAAAAATCATGAAGCTTGCACATGGCCAACGATGATAAAACTCCATTGGATTCAGTAACGTATAGTTTGCTTCAAGGCAGAGTAACCGTTTGTACCTAGCCTTAGCCAATATTTTAAAGAATGACACTGGGACCCGCTCAAAAGCGAATTGATTACGAGTAAGTCAAGTGACGTACTTAAACATCCACATGGTGTAGTGAAACGTAAAGGTCAGGTGACTGGGAACGGGGACCGGCACGCGATATAAAATGGTTTCAGCCATGATCGACAACTATCAATATGGTTTATTACTACCCGACCCCAAACAACGCTCCACGGAAGAGCGAAGTAGTGTTGCTCTAACCTGTGAGTACCGTCTGAGGCAGTCAGACGGTGGAGAGAACTGGAGTCTGCCGGATTATCACATGACAACAGCGTCAGCATACCAAATGGAAAGATTAAAACACATTGGTTTACTCAGGTCCGGTAAAACACTAACATGCCCGAATCTTGTATCAATCAGAAAACGAGCTCGTTAGTTACAGGAATGATCCTCCCAAGAGAGACAGTGAATGATGGTGGACAGGAAAAGAGAAAGACAGTTGGTTTACACATGGGATGCTCAGTCCTCCTCTTTGTGGAGCAACTTAAGACACAACCGAGACACTGCCTCAGCCTTACCATTTCAAAGGCATGACGTCCGACAGTTCGCACGCATTCATTCAGAGAAAGAACCTCTCATACCATATCAAAGGAAGAATCTTCCTCTTGACTACCTCTGTCCTGCCAAACAAGTGAGGTAGCAAAGCTGTAACGATAATCTTGAATTGACACGTTGCACTACATCACTCCCGGCAGCCTCAGGACTCGCAAAGAAGTGAATCCCAAAACGTGACTGGAGAGAACGTCCATGCCAAATCAAATGGAGTGTCCTCATGTGAAGCCCACTTGCTCAATCACCGAACTCTAGATTTAGTGTAGTTGAGCTGGGCTGCACTGGCCTGAGAGTACTTGTTCACAATCGTCATTCTGAACCCAAGGATGTTTGGTTTTCTAGAAATAGGTTCATCTCCTCTGCATGACTAAAATACTTGATGGGCAACACCCTACCCAGCAAATGAAGGCTATGCACTGAAACCAAGTGGTACAGATATAAGAGCAGTCACTCTATCGCCAACGTATAAAGAGATGACGATAATGGACATCCTTGATGAACACCCTGACAGATGTTAAAGGGGCTGTCAAGTATCCATTTACTAAGAGTCTGCTCGACTAAGATGTATTGAGACTTTAAATATAGTGCAAACTAAAGGAAAGCTATACAAAAGTAGGCCTTTCTTTAATCTAGTAGCACAAAAATTAAAGGGATGTTCCTGTCCACGTTGTCATGTAGAAGCAACAATTTTTGTTGGATACTTCTACCCTACACACCACATGTTTGAGTGTCAAGGACCATATCTGGCATAACCGCACTCAAACGGTCACACAGATCCAAATAAACAATCTTTGTGTCCATATTCAGGAGAAATATGGGATGCCATGAGGAAAGACCATTGGACTAGGTGGGATCCTTACTGATTAGAGTAAGAAACCTATCCAGCATACCCGGAGGCATAGAACCACAGGTCAGACAGTCGTTACAAACTCTAACGAAGAGGGGTCTAATAACATGATATATGTGGCGATATAATTCCACTTGTAGGCCATTTAATCCCAGACACTTACCAAGTGGAATGTACCAGACAGCCACCCAGCATACACCTAGTATAATGGGATTCCAAGGGTCGCCAAGTCGTGATGGAATAAGGTTTAGGAAGAATTTACTCAGCTATATTAGTTAAGGTATGTGTTGAAGATGTCAGCAATGTCTGAGGACACCTAACCATCTTCCCTCAACAGACTGGAGATGTGCTTACGTATAAAGATTTCCTATATTTTATACAGTAGAACTCTACTATCATTCATGGAATCAACTGATTCCACGAGTCTTGAAATGCTTGAAGCTCAGAATAATTTGACATATTCCAAATCTATGTCGTTTTTGAGTCCATCAATGTCCACAAGTATCCACAGATCCATTTGCCTGCCCCTAAGCAAGGCTGCTAGAGGTCTGTTTCACTATGCAAGGCAATATGGAGATTTCACGAATGCTGCATGCCTGCTTGCCTCAACAAGGAGACACAGCTTTTATTTAAACCCATCCACCAGGACCCATTAATAGCGTCAATGGAACAGAGGCCCCATACAAAGGCTATCAATTCATCCCCACCTCGTCTTCAGAGAGGAGGGAGACATTGAGTCTCCACACTCCAGGACCCTGAAAAACAGGGGTAAAATCTTAGAATGCGGTAAAAAGGACTCGATGGTCGGACATGTGAAACGAGACATCATCAAACCAGATAGACCACAGCTCTATCTAAATACTTCTTCAGAATGACTGTCACATAGAAATGGTCCAGGGGATAAGATATGTCCTGTTCAGTCCAAGTGGCAACAAAGCATCCGCATAAAGTGCACGCCAGACATTGTGGAAGTCGAAGTCTGAGAACACTGAACGCAGAGGCTGCACATGCTAATCACCTAAAAGGAATCTTTCACAATCTTATCTAAGTGGGGAATTCAACACACAGTTGAAGTCTAATGAAAATATCGGCTTGTGTTATCAAGAACCTCTCCAAGGAAGAAACAAACTTGGAAGAGATTGCTGGGGGATATACTACCCAAAAAGAAGGACAGCAAGGGTAGCACCAGAGTGAAGCCCTCCACTCTAACCAAAGAGGGGGTCTGAACCTCCTCCTGAACCTGCAAAGAGGTTTGAGCCTCCTTAGAGGCTCCAAACTCCCTACAACTTAACAAGACATCCTTATTTGTGATGTAATGAAACAGATCCCTGAGAAGCATTAGATTTTGTTGGACGCTTCTACCCCACACACGACTCATCTGAGTGCAGTGAACCAAATGAGGCATAAACGACACCCCAACAGGTACACAGGACTTCAAAATAATCTCTGCATCCACATTCAAGAGAGATATGGGATGCCAGGAGGAAAGATCAGACTGCCTGGGATCCTTACATAAGTGTAATGAGCCCATCCATTGTACCTGGTGGCATAGACCCACTAGTCAGACATTAGTTAAAAATTTTGACAAAGAAGGGTCTGACAGCAAGCCATAGGTAGTGATAAAATTCCACTGACAGCTTATCCGGCCCAGGATATTTACCAAGTGGCACAGACCAAATAGCCAACCAACCTTCACCTAGGCTGATAAACTTCACCATCTGATCATGAAAAAAAGGATCGAGGGAGAGCAAAAACCGAGTGATGTCATGCCACAACCCCTCGTCCACGGGCGAAGCCGAATAGAAAACGGTTATAAAAGCCAAGACACATGCCATCTCCTGTGCATTGCACAGTGGAACAAAAGTAACATTTCTGGGATGTAGTGATTCAATCAGACTGGAAATGCTTGCTGCATTGAGTAGTTTTGGATACTACTAAGATCTCCTGCTTGTCTTGCAAGGTCAGGAGGTGACCTCGCGAATGCTGCATACCAGGTTGTCTCAACAATGAGGCACATGCTTTCTTGAAACATACCCACCAAGACAAGTCAACAGACTCAAGAAAACAAATACCTCAGACCAAGGCAATAAATTCGTCTCCAGCCTCATCCTCGGTAAGGAGGAAGACATTAAGCCTCCACACTCCAGGACCCCGAAAAAACATGGGCAAAGTCTTGGAATGTGGTGAAAAATGCCCAATGGTGAGACACATGAAAAGAGACATCAACTACTCAGTGAACTGCAGCCTTGCCAAGGCTCTACTTTAGGCCATGTGTAATGACCTGTATAGACGACAAGAAATTCGCCGACTGGTCCATGCGGCCACAAAAACAGACCCATAGAGTGCACACCATACATCGAAAAACTCAGAGTCCAACAGCACTGCACACAGATCCCATGTACAGTCATCACCAGAAAAAGGATTCCTCCAATTTCTTTCAAGGTAGGGATCCAGCATGCAGTTGAAGTCCCTACCAAGGACTATATCAGCTTGCATTATCAAGAACATGTCCAAGACTGAGAAGGAAACCACCTCCCCATGTCGAAGAGGCACATAGCCTGTAACAAGACGAATCTTACGACCCCAAGCAACAACATCAGTGCATATGCCCCGCCCCTCAGCATAACTATGTGACGCAAGTATGGAGTCATAAAAATGCGGATGAAAAAGGATCTCCACACCAGAAAGAATAATAACGATACTTAATTTATTAAAATAATAATAAAAAAAAAAAACCACTTAATCCTAATAACAATCCACGAAAGGGGACGAAGAGGAACTACAAAGTTCCTGAACACCCCAGTTGGAGAGAGAACTCTTCGGATTTCTCTCTCTCTAAACTCAACCCCTGCCACGTTAGTTTAGTTTAGTTAGCGTAATAGTCAAGAATGGTTCAAACCAAGCACCCAGATATCGTAAACAACCAACGGAAATCTTCCAACAGGAAAATACCAAAATACCGCCGATTCCAGACCGTATTAGAAGAAACACGAAGACGGATTCAGACAACCCGACTCAGAAGAAGACAACACCCATTGTTGGCAACACGCCAAGTTGCAGTAGTTCAAGAAAGAAAAAAGGACAGTTCCTGCCAGACTTCAATCCCAGTTCCACAGAACTCAACAACCAGCCAGACTCAAACCATTACGAAGATAACCATCGACGCGACAGCACAAACTGAAAAACAATCTACCTCCACGCAGAAAACTCAAACCAAAATCTCGAGAAGAAACAAAGCATCACAGACCAGCGAAGAACAACTCACCGAAGAACAGCCAGTAGTTCCACCACCAAGGCCACGTTTCTCAGTTGCACCAATGGGCTTCAAGTGTGGAAACAAGTTCATGATGAAGTTGCCACCCGATCTACAAGACTGCAGCTAACAGTTTTCACGTACACCATCAACGTAGTTCATCAGTTTTTTTTTGTTTGTTTTTTTATAAATTTTGTGTTTTTTTTGTTTTTTTTCTTTTCCTTTTCTTTCCCAGCTACTTCCGGGCACGGTCTGGGTAGACTATTCGGCGCCCAGGCCGTAAAAGTGGGTTTTCTCGGGGTACTCCCGTTTCCCCCCACAGCAAAATCTCTGGCATCGGACCTGTAGGTCCCAGCCTCATTCTGAAAAGGGCCGTTTACCCAGTCAAGGGTATCTAATCAATTACAGTAAATTTTAAAAAACCAATTCGCCAGCCGCCAGGGTTCTCCATCCTCGAGCTAAAGTCTGGCTCACTTCACTTTCGCTGCTTTCGTCCAGTTTTCCCGTCCTTCTTCTCACTCACAAATATTTTTGAAATGTTAAAAATAAAGTAAAAACTCCATGGATATTTTAAAACATTTCTCACGTAAGGGGACGAAGAGGAACTATAAAGTTCCTGAACACCCCAGTTGGAGAGAGAACTCTTCCGATTTCTCTCTCTCTAAACTGAACCCCTGCCACGTTAGTTTAGTTTAGTTAGATCTCCACACCACGCGCATGCGTTCAGCCAAACGACCAGAAAGCACAAACAGGAAAACGAGATGAAAACAAACAAGGTCTCTGCTGGAGGCAAAACAAGTTTCTTGCAAAAAAAAAAGACATCAACTGCAAAATGGTGGAAGAGAGAAACTGCGTAGGGTTGCTTAGCAAGTCTGGGAGATTCACAGAGCTGCAGAACTCTCGTTCCCCGTTGAAAGGCTCGGGAGACTGAGGAAGCCGACGAGGTAATCAAACGTTTCAGGTGAAGGCAGCTCATCCTCCATTAGGGTAGGATTACCATTGTCAACAGATCACCCACAACACAAGAGGACAGGTGATTGGGGTCCTCAGAGCCCTCTCAGGGGTCTCGAACACACCAAGGTCTGAAGAATGAGCCTGAGCCTTCTCAGAGGCCCTGCCCATCAGAATGTCTTCAGGAGTGAGCTGTGCTCTTTCCAAGGCCAGAGCACCTTGAACATCTCCAGGAGAGCCCCTCCCTTCTCAGGAGATGGAGACCCCTCATTCTGAGACAGGGGAGCAGTTGCTAAGGGACATACATCTCCTCAGAGAGGCCACTGGGGTGGGACAGAGGAAACCCCATCTCTTCCTCCACTCTTCTTATGCAAATGCAGTTGTCCTGCAACCGCTGTGTCGTAGGATGTGACAGGCCTCGAACAACGCGAGGTCGTGTGGTTACCACAGACAGCACAATCATTTTTATAGTTACTATCCAAGTGGCTAAATGCTAGACATTTCCCGCATTGTGGGGTCTGGTAAGCACTCGATAAGTGACCCTCCAGGCCTGAAAAGACACAAAGTTGGGAACCGGCTTCTTCATGTCTATGCACACCCAATGGTTCCCAGTACAAATTCCCGGTTGCGTCTGGTATGCTTCCATCTCGATCTTTCCGACTGTTCCATGAGCCGACAATACGTCCTTGACGGAGTCACGAGGCAATTCGTACGGTTCCGACCGCAGGGTCATCTACTTGACATTCTGACCAGCTGGCTTCACGGACACAGACTGTTTCCCA
This sequence comes from Tachypleus tridentatus, assembly GCF_004210375.1. Taxonomy (NCBI): domain Eukaryota; kingdom Metazoa; phylum Arthropoda; class Merostomata; order Xiphosura; family Limulidae; genus Tachypleus; species Tachypleus tridentatus. The sequence continues at coordinate 70,522,986 of NC_134833.1, read as the reverse complement.
AAGAAGAAGTCCCTCTGGCCCGGCAGATTTCAGGCGCGTACCGAAGACGCCAGCGTCGCCACATAACGCCCATTACCGAATATTGCAGGCACTCTACATGGCTACCCATAAATAACCGCCGAGGGTATTAAGGTCGTGGGTGTCACGATACGGATGGACCGCGGCCGAACGGAATGAGGCCAGATGGCCGCAGCCATACCAACCTACTGGCACTGTAAACTGGCAATAATGCATATTAAAAGCAAAAACGAACTACAAATAACAAAATCTAGCCACCAAAATTTAGAATAACTAAAACCGTTAACTGTAAATCACACGAAGAAGCACACGCACAATTCCCTATAGAGGACATTAATTAACACGACAGCAGCAAAGTCAGGAAGAAGCACACGCACAGTTATCCTTATAGAGGCACTAATTAACACGACAGCAGCAAAGCCAGGAAGAAGCACACGCACAATTCCCTATAGAGAGACACTGATTAACAACTGCAGTAGAGTCACAATGAAACACACGCGCTACCTCGAGTTTATTTATAACAAAACGAGCATTACAAGCAACCAAGAAAATTTTAAAAATACGTTAGGCATATATTTACAGGTAATGAAAAAAGACAATACATATATACACCACGTACCAAAGAAAAAAAAACAATAATACACCACGTACCAAAGAAAAAAAAACAATAATACACCACGTACCAAAGAAAAAAAACAATAATACACCAAGTACCAAAGGAAAATACAATAATACACCACATACCACAGAAAAAAAAACAATAATACACCACGTATCAAAAGAAAAAAACAACAATACACCACGTGCGAAAGGAAAAAAAACAATAATAAGGATAATAACAAAAAATGAAATTATGCAAAAGGAAATAAAATACAAATGGAAATGAAAAAGAAAAAATTATACCAAACAACGTAATGAAAATTATAAAATATATACATGTATACAGATATGTACAAAGCTAAGAACATTTACAATACACATATACATACATACATACAAGGTTATTAATAATTAAAAGACAAATGGAAACAAAGAATTTAATATTTGCAAATATATACAAAATGATTAATGTTTACAAGATACGGTACAACATAAAACAGAAGAGGAGATATAGAACAGCGCAGAACCCGAGCTCCATCCGGTATCCCACCAGCGCAGAGAGGCGAAACATCCGGCCGCCAACAGTGGAAAGAGTCTCAGCAGACTATAGTCCACCTCAAGACAGAGTAACAGCGTATACCTGGTCTTACCCAGAATCTTAAAGTATGACACCTGTGCCTACTTGAAAACAAATTGATTTCGAACAAGCCAGATGACGTAGTTAAAGACCGTTAATGTATACTGGAACGAAAAGGCTAAGTGACTAGGAACAGGGACCGGCCCGTGATATAATATGGTCCAAGCCGAGAACTGAGGGGCATGGAAAAGGTAGGCTACCTCTTCCCAGATCCCCACCGACGTCGGTCAAAGGACTTACATATGCAGAACAGACTCCACCTAAGAATGACACAAAGGTCGGTTGGTTGGTTTGGTGTTTCATGGCACAAAGCAGCTAGGCTATCTGCGCCAAACATCCAGTAAAAAGTTAAAATTAAAGTATATTTAGTAAAATTCATAAAAGGAAATTAAGGTAAAACAAAACAAAGTTGAATATAAATAGCATTAATACCAACGTTTACATTCAGTCTACATAAGTAAGAGAGAAACTACAGTGATACAAGTTGGAAAGGAATTTCTGTAGCTTAATTGTAATTATCATAACTCGCCAGGAAGACTAACAGGTCAGTTCAAAAATCACCGTCAGTCACCTGAAGTTGGCCATTCCAGTCCTGGTATCGAGTTATTTGACGTAACGGCCATTTTATAATTTCAAATTGAACTTAATGGACTTTGATTCTTAAAAAAGAATCTCATTAAAAAGATCTCATGTATAAATTTAAAAACTTAAATAGCATTAAAAGGATTAATGGCCTTTAAAAAACTAAAAACATTTCCAAGGTGGAGAGTGTCACCATCACCAATAACACTGGCTAACGTTATGGATAAACCTTGGGACAGAACATGTTTAAAATGGTGCCGTCGTTGAGAGTCATAACGACGGCAAGACAGTAAAGGTTGGCTTGGTCCTGATTCCACCGGAACACGCGGGTTGAGTGGCACCGACCACGGCCAGTCTCTTTCAAAATTATAAGAAAATTATCACTGCTTTGTGGATTATTCTCAACCGTCCAAAAATAGTCAAGGGGAGCAAATTAAGAGATCAGTAGCAGACTGACTAAGTGTGACAAAATAAAACGATGAGTTAAAAACTGTGACCAGAGCGTAGTTTAATTAAGACAACTTTTTCCGATCCTTACGGAAGCGAGACACAGCCCTGAGGGACCCCAAGTTCCTGTAGAAGAGAACAGGAAAGTGTCGAAGCCACACGAACTTGAAATCACCTTTCCATTAAAAAAAATTAATAAAAATTGGTAAATGTCCGCATAGCCTATATATGGAGGTCTCGCAAAATTCGATACATATATGTTGTATCATAAGCCTTCTCAATGTCAAAGAATATTAATATAAGATGTTGTCGTTTGAGAGAGGCGTCACTGATTGACGTTTCAAGTCGAATCAGGTAGTCCATGGTGGAATGCTGTCGTCAGAACCTACATTGAGTGAGCAAGAGAAGATTGATTGATTTGAGGAACCAAACAAGACGAATATTAACCATCTTCTCTAAGTTCTTACAGAGACAGCTCGTCAAAGCAATTGGACAGTAGTTTGAAGGAAACTTGAGATCATTTCGAGACTTAGAGAAAGGTATGACAATAGCCTGGTGCCAGGCATCAGGAAAAACATTCTGTGGCCAGATCTGGTTAAAAATAATCAGAAGAATAGCACGAGAAGCAGGAGATAGATGGCGCAGCATTTAATAGTATACATCATCAGGTCCAACCGAGATACTGCCAGACCGATGAAGGGCAAGTTTGAGTTCCACAAATGTAAAGGGGCGATTACAGTCATAGAGTAAATCAGATCGAAAGGAAAGAGGTGATCGTTCTGCCAAAGTCTTGATGTATAAAAAACTGGAGGAAGAAGTAGAAGTGCTAGATACCCGGCAAAAGCTTTCACCTGGAGTATCAGCTACTTCCTGGTCATCAGAGAGTAAGATCGAGAGGGAGACAGAATTATATTGCCAACTGGCCATATGATTTTGGAACTTGAGGTAGAATATATGCTGGTTGTGAACTTAATCCAAGATTTCTTCTGGCCTTGACGTCTTACCCGCCGAGTATGTGCACGGGCCCGCTAAAAAGCGATGTGGTGCGAGAGTGTGAGATACCTACGAAAAGTATCCGAGGTCCGTTTTTCAGACTTCCGTGCCATGTGGCAGGCAGGATTCCACCACGGACGAGGATATCGTGGAAAACGTGTCGAGGTTTTAGGAATACATTGAGCAACTGCTTGTATAACACAGTCAGTTACTTCTGCCACACAGTCGTCTCTCGATGACTTACAGAGGACGGCAAAATCAAATTCCGCGAGAGCAGTAAAAGAGGGCCAGTTGGCTTGGTCCTGATTCCACCGGAACATACGGGTTGAGTGGCATCGACCACGGCCAGTCTATTTCAAAATTATAAGAAAATTATCACTGCCTTGTGGATTATTGTCAACCCTCCAAGAATAGTCAAGGGGAGCAAATTAAGAGATAAATAGCAGTAAAAGACTGACTAAGTACATGGAAATAAGTAGAAGAACCAGTATTGAAAAGGGAAAGGTTGTGATAATAGAGAAAACGCTCTATAGAGCGTTCCCTCCTATCAACATCAGCACTTCCTCAGAGGGGATGATGTCCATTAAAGTCCCCCAGAATGAAAAAGGGAGACGGCAACTGTTCAATGAGAGCATCAACGTCTGATCATAGGTCTATCCAGGCGACAGGTAGAGAGAACAAACAGTAATGGTACAACCCAAGGAAACACGGATGGTTACAGCCTCTAAAACTGTGTCGAGTTGCATAGACAGGGTGGGCATATGCTGATCAACCAACAGTGCCACCCCTACATGCACTCGTCCATCACACAGCCTGTCATTTCTGTATTCCTGTGCAAAGAAAACCGCCGATAGGTGACTGTATCGGCAGGTTTCAGAAATGTTTTCTGTAAGGAAAGACATAGAAGATGGTAGGAGGTAATCAGAGTTTTGATGTCATCCAGATTAGAACATAAACTTCGACGATTCCATTGCATCAAGGAGGCCATTTTTATTTACGTGTAGGTGAACTGGATGGAGAACTCTTCTGTTTACGGCCACGTCTTTTTTCCTTACTTTCTTATTCGAGGGAGGTCTATCGACCTCCATGGATTTTGCCCTGGGTCAATTGGTCAGGTCTTTGCTGTTGGAAGGGAATTTCAGTGACTGAAGACGCGAACGAATGATCATTTTGCATTTTGGGGTGGGAGAAGATTTCAACGAGGAATTGTCCGTACCCGGAACCAATGGAGTGCATCTTGAGATTTGTTTGGAGGCACGTAAAGGACAGAGATGGGTGTTGAAGTTGATTCATCAAATTTTTTAACCATGGAGGTCAAAAGACTTTTCATTTGTTTTGAGAACGATTCTTTAGGAGGAACAAAGAGATCTGTCTGCACTCCCACTGTAGTACTACAAAGAAGTGCAGTAGCATACGTCTGGGACGAAGTGATGGACAGTAACTTTCGATCCTCAGGATAAGTAATGTTATGAATCGTTTTCAAACGCTGCACATCTTTTTCTTCAAACAATTTAGGGCAAGAACTAAAGTAGGACGGGTGAGAGCCATTTCAATTGACGCTATGAGGATCTGATTTACACTCATAGGCATCATGGTCCTTGCCACTGTAACGAACACACGTCAAGGAATCACGACATGACGTCTTCGATTAACTGAACCACTGACACTAGAAACATCTGAGAGGGTTTGGCGGTACACTGTAGTTAAGATAACCTACCTTGATAGTGGCACGTGGACGTGATGATGTAAATGTCAGAATGAGAACATCGGCATCGTAATTCCATCATTACAAGTGGAGATACATCCCACTGCAAAAATCCCTTTGATGGAGAAACCAGCAAGAATCTTTAACTATTCGTGACGAATTCATAGTCATGAGATGTAACCTTAATAGGTATATCCCTAATCGCTTTTGAATGCAAGAGGAGTTCACTGTGTTGAGATGTGGATGCTTCCACCTATATGTAACCAGATCAAAGCTTCTTTACTGACTTTGGAGAACCAGTAAGTCCCTCTAGACCCTTTTCAATTAAAAAGGGAGACCTTTGCCCTAAAAGTTTGTCTGAAAGATAATGCAATATAAGAAAATGAGGTAAAACAGGTGATACAGATGTTGAAAATTGCTGCTCAAAATCTTCAAAACGTGGTCGTTTACCTATATACTGTTTTTCACTATTTTATTTAAGTTTTTATTTGGAGGATCCATAATAAAATGGAATATTTCGGTGCCCACTGACCCATCCACCATAAAACCTTACGAGGAGGCGCACTATAATACCAAACAAGGACACTGCAGCATCGCCAAGGTTTTGTGAACACTATGGCCAAACATCAGCATCAGATACAATGTCCACAACATCTGTTGAGAACATCCAACACCTGTACTTGGTTGACCCTTGCCCAAGTGGACCAGCCAGTTGACCCAAGGAGGCAACCTCAAGGCCGCCCGTCTACAGAAATTCAAAGCCAAAGTGGTGTGTTAGGGTTGGACCCCTCAACCACCAGGATCCCCTCCTCTCCTACACGGGTCACGTACGGCAAACACGCGGGTAGATGTTTAGTTCCCAGAAGAGATAAACTGAAAGAACAGAACCTGCCCTGGAAGGTCCCCTCACCACGTACAGGAATCCACACTGAGGGGGACACAAAGGACATGCCTCAATCCTACAGTTATTCCACAAGAAAGCACGTTCTCTCACCATAAGGATCTTGTACACTACACTGTTGAAAGCGTGGAGGTAGCTATGAACATGGCACAGCAGAACAAAGCCTTAATTAACGTCCCACGGAAGAGCAGGGTGGTATGGCTCTATCCTGAGGGTACTTCCTGGGGTCAGCAAGTGGTAGAGAGAAAGAGAGTCTGTCGGAACATCATTGGACGCGACACGATAATGCCGATTCGCCGCAGCAGCGTCCACCTACCAGAAGATAGGATCAAAACACACCAGTGTTATCAGGCTCGGCAAAACATCAAAAAGCCTGAGTCCCGTGCCAACCAACAGTCTGGTAAGGTGGCAAAAGTTATGACCATCACGAGACAAACAGCGAAAGGTAGTAAACAGAAAAAGAGAAATACACTGGGTACGAACACATTGGATGCCCAGACCTCTTCTGCGAGACAGTAAGATCAAGGAAAGCCGAGACACAGTGTCAGACTTGCCACCTCACAGGAAGGTGAAGACATGGTGTTCGACAGTCCGTGCAATGTAGTCATCCAGAGGAAGAATATCCTCAAGGTACCAGATCAAGTGGAGTATCCCTCCTCCTTACCACTTCCACTTTACCCAACAAATTAAAATGGAAGTAAGGATAATCATGAACTGCCGAACCGACACGCTGCACCACCTCCCCCTAGGCAGCCTCAGGAATCGCAAGAAAACGAACCCCAAAGCAAGTGACTGAGGAAGAGGTCCAATCCAGTCCAAACTGAGTGTAAGCAGACAAGACCCATTCATCCAGCCTCTGATCCCGAGAATTGGCGTAATTGAGCCGGGCAGCACTTGTCTGAGAGTAACGATGGACAATGGTAACGCCGAACCCAGAGACGTTGAATTTGCGAGGAACGGTTTCACATCGTCTGCATGGAAAACATACTTCATTCCCATTCTCTACCTTGGTAACTGGAGGCCACGACAATGAAACACACGGACAACCCCGTATAGAGGCACCAAGTAACACGTCAGCAGCAAAGTGATAATTTACTGATTGTCGTACTTTTATATGTGGCTCAAGATGTACATCCACATAAAGCAGTGCCAAGTTCTTAAATGATCTTATTTTTAACTAAAATAATCTCAGCAAAGTTTTTCTTACTTTATTTTCTTTGTATTTATTACAGAATAATTTAATAATTTTATCTAAAATTTTTTATTAAATCACAAACTATTAATTTTCGTATATCAACATTATTAATAAAATATTGTAACTTATTACAAATTTTACAATATCTGAACAAATGTAAAATTATAATGTTTACAATACACGGGTTTGTCACGTTACTATATATGTAGGGTAAATCATAAATTGCAAAATCAAAATATTTTCTTTTATCAAAGTTATTTATATATTTTTTATCAATTAATTTAACTTATAAATCTAAATAATGCGCATCTGTGTTAGAAATTGAAGTATTTTCAATTTCTAATTCTTTTGGATAAATGGTGTCAATAACATTATATATTTCAGAATTACTTATACTGATTACATAATCAATATATCTGTAAGTTCAAGTATAAATATCTGGCTTTGCATAGTTTTCAATAAATATATTTTCATAGTAATATAAATATAAATTTGCTACACAAGTTCAATAGTTAGTTCCCATTGGAACTCCTATCACTTGTTTAAAAACCTGTTTGTAGAATAATATAAAATTATTATAAATACAGAAACTTAATATATCTCTTATGTTTTTAGAAATATATTTTCTTTTTTCCAGTTTTATAAAAGGATAACTGAATTGATCTGCTAATGAATTTAAAACAGAGATTAAATCTTTTAATGGTATTATGGTATTTTATATTGTAAAAATCAAATGTTTGAATACTGTTTACCTGCTCACACTTTTTAAACATTCTAAAATACTTACATTTTCTATATTATCAAGTAAAAGATTAAGTTATTTATTTAATAATACAGCAGATTGTTTGATGATTATTTTACTGAATTGGAAATAAATCTAAATTTAATTGGAGGTTTGTATAATTTTGAAATAGTATAAAGAAATGGAAAATCTACATAAGAATTATGTTTAGAAGAAAGTTTATGATGAGCTTTTATGAAATTATTGATTACTGTATCTTTGGATTGGTTAACAAGTTTAAAAGTTTGTGTATTATTAATTTCTTTAATCATAATTAATGCGTAGAATTTTTCCAAGTTATACCAATATTACAGTTAGCTTTATCAATAGGAACTATAACATATTTTTCTTGCAGTTCTTTAATCTTATGTTTTAGCTGTGTGATATTTTTGGTATAAGTTAATTTTATTTTTGTTTTTTGAAGTACATATAATTTCCATTCTAAAAACCATCTAGGTGGATAAGCTGTAATATAATTAAGTTTTAAAATATATTCATCAATATTTTTCAAGATATTTTAGAATATTATTTTATTGTATTTTGTTGCTATTCTGTATTTAGCTCTTTTTATTATTTCACGTAATATTTTATCTTTTATAATATCTAAATTAGCAGTAATAATATGTTTATGAAGAGTATCTACAAATAAACTATTTTTACATTCACAAGGCAAATTTCTAACATCATCTACATTTAAATTAGCTAAAAAACTTTTATAATTATATATTACTGAACCAATTGAAACTTCATATTAATAACTGACAGTAAGTTTTAAGTTTTTATAAAGAAAATATTATTGTTTATAGACTGATGAATAATTTTAAAAATCTCTAAATCATTAAATATTTTATGTCTGAAATGAATCATCAAATATGAAGGTTTTACTTTTCCTTTCTCTTTTTCAAATCTTTTAACATTATTAACTTTTATTTCATATTTCATAATGTCTACAAGTAAGTGTTTTGCATGATCATTTCGAAAGTTATATTTATTTATTACATTAATTAATCCTTTTAGTTTGGGAAGATTAAGTTCGTAAATATTAAAAAATATATATATTAAAAATTAACACATTTTACTTTATTATTTCCTTTACCTATATTTTTAATTTTTATGAATGAAGTTATCTATAAAGAAAAAAATTAATTATATAAAATCATTGCTCAAGTTCAGAGCAGTAGAACTATTGAAATCTTGGTTTAATCCACAAGTGTATAATGTTTTTACTTTTAAAATGTAAAAGTTTTCTCTTTGAAGTATATTGGTGTCTTCGTTAACTATTTCTAATATAGTTATCTTAACCGAGATAAAAGGATAAATCCTGAAATGTTTCGATTCTATAGAATTCATTAAATTGTTTTTAACTTGAGATTTGTGTAAATTTATACATATATATAATGGATTTGAAATTTGACCCACATATTCCATATTATATTTAGTGCATTTCATAAATAAATTATATCTTTTTTATTTTACAAAATGAATTAGTGTAAGTAATAGGATGAAAAGTAATTAGAATAGGACACGAGAGATATCTTTTGCTATTACATTTTATTACAAAAATGGCAATATAACTACTATAATTAGATTACTAGGTTAAATTATAGTTTAAATTTAATGTCTAGTTTAGGCTATTAAACTTAACTTCATAAAGTTTGAACAATGCATTAGAAAGTGCGACATGGTCAGCGACCATTCACTTACATTGAATAAATTTCAGTGAAATTAAATAATTATATCTAAATGAAGCTAAATGAATAAACAAAATCATTACAATATGGGTCCTACTTCAGCAGTCACCTTCAAAACCTAGGATACATTTTATAACCCCACGTTGTAGCGTGTACCCTAGGATCCTTTTTTAAAAAAATATAAAGCGTATTTTATCTCATGTTAATGTGTTTTGATTTGTGGCTTGAAACCTTCATGGTTATACTATACATATATATATGTAATCATTCCAAACACACATACAAACATACATATATGTACATATATATATATAAGCTTTATAACTTCGCAATTATTCAGATATTGTAAAATTTGTAATAAATTACAATATTTTATTTCTAATGTTGAAATATTGATACAAAAGTTAATAGTTAATGGATTTAATAAAGAAACGTTAAATACAATTATTAAAGTATTATTTAACAAATATAGCAATGTATTAAATAAATATAAAAAATAACAATTAGAGAAAGTTTACTTAAATTTTCTGATACCTATTTTTTTGTTATGAGTGTGTTTTCTTATAGTAAAGCCACATAGGGCTATCTGCTGTTTTTCCTATAAATAAGGTCATTTAACACTTGGCACTACTTTATGTGAATGTACACCTTGTCGCATATAAAGGCTTGTTTAAAATATGACAGTCGCTGTAGATTTAATAAAGAGGTGGTGATTGGGAACTATACTAGTTTGGATAGGACACTTCATGCTAATATAATTCGTCTTCTGTGCAATCAATTAGTGCCTTCCTACCATATTAATAGCTAGAATGCTAACTTCAAAAGTTAAATCTTCAACTTACTTACCCACAAATGGTAGTAGCTTATTTTGTTATTTTTATTTCAATTATTTTTCGTTACTTTGGAGAGTAGTCACCCTTCCTGTTTAATATTAAATGATATAGTTCTATAGTTTTCGATCTGTTTTATATTCTAATGATAAATGATATTCTTGTAGGGTGTTCGATTTCTTTATATTTTAATATTAGATTATATGGTTCTAGTCTGTTCGATCTTTTTTTTAATTTTAATGTTACATGATATTATTCGAGAGTATTTAATTTGTTTTATATTTTAATGTTAAATTATATGGTTTCAGAGTGTTCGATCTGTTTCATATTTTAATGTTACATGATATGGTTTTAGTATTCCATCTGTTTCATATTTTAATGTTACATGATATGGTTCTAGTGTTCAATCTGTTTCATACTTTAATGTTACATGATATGGTTCTAGAGTGTTCGATCTGTTTCATATTTTAATGTTACATGATATGGTTGTAGAGTGTTCGATCTGTTTCATATTTTAATGTTACATGATATGGTTCTAGAGTGTTCGATCTGTTTCGTATTTTAATGTTACATGATATGGTTCTAGAGTGTTCGATCTGTGTCACATTTTAATGTTACATGATATGGTTCTAGTGTGTTCGATCTGTTTCATATTTTAATATTACATGATATAGTTCCAGAATGTTCGATTTCATGAAAACATTTTTTTTGTTAGGCTTTGGTTGTTATTTTCATAACAGGCAACAATATGAAGTCCTTCGAAAGCAGAAAAATATTTTCCCTCACAGAAACAACTCAGTTGTTAGTTTCATTGTGTTATTGGCGATACTTGAGGATAGTTCGCTTTATTTATTTTATTCTGCTGTTCCCACTTGTAATATGAATTACAGATTGTATTAAAAACATTTTTTTGGACTCTGGACAACACGTGTTCTCATGAGAATGACAATTGTCTAGAGGTCTGGTTACAATTGTTGACCTAATATAGTTTTATCTAGAATTCTCGACTGATACCAAAGATGTAGTTCAATACTGCCGGAAAACAAAATATCTCTTACATTCAGTTCGAATCCGCTTCTTCAGACACTGTGACTTAATTGCTTTACCAGATCATAAAGAAGTGTAGGCCTAGCAGACCCTCTTTGTTCTATTGCATGGTCTTTGTTTTATTCTCTGTACATTTATTTTTTTTTCTCTCGTAATGCTTCGAAGGAGACTTAAAATAATTTTTTGTAGTAGAAAAATACGAAACATGGATTTAATTTAAAACATTACAACCAATTATCATTAACTTTTATTTCAAATTCCATAAAACACACTTTTTGTTATAATATTTATATTTGTTATTAGGAAAATATTGTCAGATTTGGAACAAGATCAAGTTATCCTAAATTTTTAATTAAATTTTTTAATATAAAGTTTACTAAATTCAAGATATTCCATATTAAATAAATGCTATCACACTTTTTTTCTTACAGAGCACTAAAATAGTGAATGTTGCAGAATTTCAGTTGTCCTATTGCTGTGAAGTCAATTTAATATATCTTGTTGGGTTTTTCTCAAATAGTTTATATTTCAGACTTTGATTTCATTGCGGATGCTTAAAATGGATGGGTTCCTTTATATCAGAAATGCCTGATTTAATTATTTACCCCAGGCTAATAATGTCTTGGACTCCACTATAGTCACCCTCAATCGATTTTTAGTATTTTAAACCCATGAGACCACTCCCATTGTACCACACTAGTCATTCTCAATCAATTATTGGTACCGTTCCCACACAAGACCACTTTTCCAATATTCAGTTACAGTCATTCTCAGTTAGTTATTGGTATTGTTCCTTCACAAGACCACTTTTCCAATATTCAGTTACAGTCATTCTCAGTTAGTTATTGGTATTGTTCCTTCACAAGACCACTTTTCCAATATTCAGTTACAGTCATTCTCAGTTAGTTATTGGTATTGTTCCTTCACAAGACCACTTTTCTAATATTCAACGATAGTTATTATCCTCCAATTCCTGTTTTTGTTCCCATACAGGTCCACTTTTGTGGTACTACACTATGTTTTGTCTGTCACATAATACAACTACCTTAATTATCTCTTTTTATTTATGACTAAAACCTTTATCTTAACCATCATACAACTAAATTTATTATCACCATTATTAATTAATTTTTATGAATGTTCCGACACGTTTCAGAGATTACAAATGAGATATAATATTAAGTATTATGAGAATAATTAGTTATTACCTCTTTATCTTAGCTATTCCATCATAGGGCCACATCACCAGTTGTTTACAATACAACCAATGATTACAAAACGATAAGTCATCGTTATCAGCCCGTTCCAGTTTCCCAGTAATCCATATGGTGGATATGAATACTCTCCACTGCTTTATTTGCTCTTGTTCCTCAACCTCTACCCTCAATATTTCTAATTCCCCACTCTACTCTATCATTAAGTCTTCATCCATGCTTTGTTCCAATTGGTCTACAGCCCACTATTTGTGTCGACAATCTATTCGCTTTTATTCTTAGAACGTTATTACATTATTATACGACTTGACCTTTCTATGATTGACAGTTGCGCCCTTATATCATCAAAGCATTTTTAAACAATTATTCTTAAAACTTGTAAATCTAAACTCAGTCACCAAGACTACCTTACCTGTCTCATAGTCGTAAAACAATGCCGAAAGAAACAATCAATTTAGTTTCATCCTAAAAGATAAACCACGGTACTTAGTATATCTTAACAAATAAACTAAAAGAACCAAACTGTAAAACTTCATCCTGATAAACAAACAAAAAGAACCAAGATATAAAGCTACATCTTAATAGCTAAAACAACAAAAACAAGTTATCTTAAGTTTCACTCTGAAAGACAAACCATGAGAACCAAGCTATAAAACTTCATCCTGATAAATAAACTGTGAGAACTAATCTATGAAAATTCATCCTGATAGATAAACTAAAAGAACCGAACTATAAAGATTCACTCGAGTAGATAAACCCGCATTAGTCTACATTCCATCCATTTTAAAAAAGGAAGCAATTGCGGCTTATAAAATGGTAAATACCAAACGTTATTCCAACTATTTATAATACAGACATAAATTAAATTAATTAATACCAACCATTATTTCAAGTGTTTACAATACACCGAGAAATTAACATGATAAATACCAACCGTCATTTCAAGTGTTTACAATATAGCCAGAGACCAAAATGGTACATTTTTCACCGTTATTCCAACTGTGTACAATTTAATAAAATACAAAACTCCCTAATCTAAACGTTACGTTAAGTGGAACATAAACAAACTGTTGTTGACTGACCATCTTTTGACTGAAAAAAAAGGAAAAACTGTTCGCTAATATTATCTACACACTGGAGAAAAGTTTGTGAATACTGATTCCGTATTATTTATATGTTTTAAGCTGGAATTTTCGATAATTATGTTCAGCAGACCGAAGAGCAGGAAATTACTTTATCGTGTAATCTCCTGCATAATTAATAGAGTGAGCATCTCGTTAGACTTTATAATTATGTAAAACAGATATCGTCATCGTAGGCCCGCGCATTATTCAACGTTTTTGGTTTTTTGTTGTTGTTATTTTACCTCTGATAATGAAGACTCTGAGATGTGATATTCCCTATTTCAAAATCCAATTATTCTTTAATTTATTACAGGTCATCTGAAGTGCAAAATTTACTTAAGTGGTTTCTAAGGTCAACTAAACCGTGAAGACCACTATTTTTATCTACTGGTGCTCCATTTTATGATAAAAATAACTGCAGGATATAGTCAGAATATCTTTGTTTACTTTAGGTAGTTTCCATCTTTGTTACAATGTACAATGTTTACAAAGATAAATGCTGTTGTAAAGTAGAATGTTCACTTATCAGATAAGTATTATTGTAAAGTAGAATGTTCACAACTCAGATAAACATTGTTGTAGAGTAGAACGTTCATAGATAAGATCAACACAAATACTTTACAGGAAGGTTCTAATGAATATAAAATTTCTGTAAATCTAGATTTCACCAAATGATGTGATCTCAATATTATTCGCTACACAACCAAATGTATAAGTGTAGTTGTTTAGTTCCCCTCGTGTCAGGTGTACTGTTTCAAAGAAATATGTCGAATGGGCATATTTAGTTTCAATGTTACATATATTTGTCTTATCCCCACAATGTTAGGTTTAATGTTTCATAGAACAGTGTCAAATCAACAGTTTATTTTACTGGATCACACAAGCAACAGAAAATGGTGAGTTATGTATAAAACATAATACAGTGGGATTTCGTAAAACAACAGAATACGTATATATGAATTAACCAAGCACACTAGGAAGACATACATCAGCAAATAAACACTTGAATAATACTTACTAGCAGAAACAACGAGTGTATTAGGTAAGTATACTCAACAAAATACATAAATAATAATCAGAAACAGATATGTACATCAGCAAAAATATGTACAGCTGAAGAACACAACAAGTTATTATAACTCAACAGAACACACCAAGTTATTACAGTTCAACAGAATACTCCAAGCTATTATAATTCAACATAACACACCGAGTTATGATAACTCAGAAGAATGCATCGAGTTATTATAATACGATCTTATTACAAGTATGATTGATTATAACCACCTTCACCAGCTGAGGAAAAAGAGTTCAAACCATACCAATTTTCAGATTTACAATTTTGCACCTAGAAGAAAAGTTATCTCTAGCAGTGATTAACGTATGCAAATGACATCCGTTTTTATATGCAGTAATAGTCCATAAACGTATATTTCCACTTGCAACAATCACCCATAAATGCGCACTGTTACCCATAAATGTATATTTTCACCAACAGTGGTAACTTACAAAGGTACATTCACTTTTAAGTTAATAACCCATAAAAGTAGATTTTATCTTGAATCACATAAATTGTTCTCAACTGAACTGACAACCTTACCTGTTCATTTACTGTTTTCAAATTATCTATGTGATTCATATATAGTTAGGGACCTTGTAAATAATAATGTAACGAAACTATAAACAACTTTATGTGTACATGAAATACAAAAAATGTTTTAAATGTCGATGGGTTCATATGAACCTCGTTTGTACTTCTAGGGTTAACCTACTGCATTCTTATCCGTATAACTCTGGGCAACAAAATCTCTTCTCTGAGAGTCTAAAAAATTGTCTCTAATTAATTTTACGATGTTGATTCTAGATATAGTCTTTATAATCACTGATCTCATCTAATTATGATATCTTTATTAAAAATATTATTATATATCGTGAAAATAACTTCTTTCATAATTTATTTATTGAAACTTGTATTTAAGAATATATAAGCGACATACTCTAGTAAGTTTATTTCACGTTCACAGCATGAGCAACAGGAATCGGTGGTTCAGTGACTTCATTGTACACAAGTGCAGCGTTTAGAATAACTTTAGATTAGTTGTTAAAAAGTCTCCGTTCTTAAGGATGATGTTTAGTACCTAATTCTTCCATTCATAAACATTTGTACACAAACACAAAGTGTCTTGCATGCTGTAGTGAGAAGCAGGGTTTTGATGGCGACTTCGATGAATTGACACTTTTGTTCCTGTAGCTAATGAATTATATTGCTGTAAACGAGAACCAAGAGGTTCCTCATGTTACTTTGATAGAGACAAGTCATGAATCACATCATTCAGTTCTTCTTGTGGGATCAATTATCAGATGAGGGAGTTTATGTTGAATCGCCACAGGAATAAGATTATCTGGTAGATGTGTCACTGGAAGACCCTCCCCATGAGGTACTGGTCTAGTAGATGTGTCACTGGAAGACCTTCCCCATGAGGTACTGGTCTAGTAGATGTGTCACTGGAAGACCCTCCCCATGAGGTACTGGTCTGGTAGATGTGTCACTGGAAGACCCTCCCCATGAGGTACTGTTTTCATTGCAGATGCAGTATCTGGATGTATTGCTTAGTTTTTGTTGAATATCTAGAAACATTGGTCAAGAATATATCATGCCATATCATGTAAACTGCAAATGGTATACTTAATATTTTCTTATTCAGCTACTGTGTCAATCCAGATGTACAAACTGTACAACACATGTGGAACCTAATGCTGTTCTTAGTCACAAATTTTATATCTAAACAGTGGTAGTAAACTACCTTTTAGTTTGTGAAACTGTAATGTTACACCTAAAGAAGTGGTAGTAAGTTACCTTTACCTTGTGTGTGTGAAACTGTATTTTTTTTACAAACATAGCAAAAACTATATGAGCCATTTTTTGTTCTTTCAGACTTTACCTGAACTGGAGACAGCCATCGTTTCAAAGTTTTTGTAAATATATATAATAACTTATGTTTTGAGAAATATAGTTTAAAATATTAAAAAAAACCCATAAGTTTCGTAGAATTTGGTTATATTGTGAGTATGACGCAAAGAAGAAGATCAGACTTTGTTTTGGTTGCTCAGGGAGCAAGACGAAGTGACCAACTGAGTGAGTGAGAGCCAACTGAGAGAAACAGGCATTTGACTCCGCCACTTTTATTCTCAGCCGAGAAACATCTCTAATGTTTTAACAAAGTGAATACATGAGGGTTTCGTGATTACCTGGTGTAGCGGGTTAGGGTAAGAATATTGTAAAAGTGGTGCAAGTCGCTTAAGTTATATTGAGAACAAATAACGGATATGAACAATATATTTAGAATTTTACACCAGTACAATATATTCTATGTTTGAACTGTTCAAGCAAACGTAATTTCACAGCATAAATCTAGTGTACTGAACTGATTTCATGGTAATTCACATACTGGTGATAAAATATTTAGATATTACAATAGCTCAAAACTTAGAGGCGATGGAACAATTATAACTTCATTTTCGAGGAAACAAAAAAATAGTAAATTACCCTCAACTAGCTGAGTTTACTCTAATAGCAAAAGTTTTTGTTGACCAATGCAATAAACACATTTCGTTAAACGTTTATCCGTTTTCAGCGCTTTCATATGACAAAAGAATAAATCAATGGATAATATAGATTTTATCGTTATTAATAGAGTATCTGCACGTGTTTGGATAAGGCTTCTAGCCTAATATACTAAAAGCTATTTATATTTCATATAAAACCTTTAAGTCACGTGCAACAAAACGCCAGTCTTTACAGATATGCCTGAAGATGTGCCATGATTATTACGCTGACAATTTCACAGAGAACTTTGACAAAAAAAAACAGTTTTAATTTATCAATAGTTTATCGTAACGAGCAAAAATCAAAACAACATATTATATAAAAACAATACAGATGAAGTAATGTCTGCCAATCTCGTTACTACCAACACTGAACTGTAAATGGGGACAAACAATGTCTAGATGTATAAATTCCTTGTTGTTGTTGAAGTGACGACGCTGGTTGTACTTTCATCTTGCTGAATTAGGTTACAGGATTAACACTAAAGCAAAGAATTTAGCCAAAACACAATTGGGTCGTAAGAATTTGTTTTTGTCGTTTTTTACTCACTCTTGATACGTCTGGTAGTTTTCAACAGATCGTTCTTATTGACAGTAAAACGTCAGACTATGCGGTTGATTGCCCACTAACTGTTTCACCAGATATACGAAAGTTCTATTTAACTTGGAACATCGGAGACTCCACGACTTGGGAAATGTAATCAGGAACATCAACGCCATTGTACGTCTTCAAAATGAGTGTTCTTGTAATATTCCTTACAAGGAAACAACAACACTTCCTACCATTATATATGTTACGAAGATTTAAGAACAGGAAAGCCCAGCTTCCAAAGGCCGAGCAAACCCCAGTTACTCAACTCATAAGAGTAAGAGAGATTTCTCCAATCAGTTTATTATCAGAAGAGCTAGCAACTAGTCACGTGGTTAGCTTTGGAATGTTGGTTAGCTACTTGCAAAACGTTGAAATGTTTCCGGTGAATATCGAACAAAACAAGAGAAGTATTTGACGAAAACAGAAAATTTCGGTTCTTGACACCAGAACGTGCTTACACATTATGTTACGCAGGCATCAAACATTAGCAAGCATATAAATGGACCATTTCAAAACCTGTCTCACTAACGAAAAAATATTGAACACGATAAACTTATAAAATTATTTCTGAGATATGCCCTTGAAAGGATTAATTCAGTAAAAATTTCCAAATATCTATATAAACATAATAGTACTGTCTTTTGTATGTCCATCTAACTACATATCTATATAAACATAATAGTACTGTCTTTTGTATGTCCATCTAACTACATATCTATATAAACATAATAGTACTGTCTCTTCCATGTCCGTCTAACCACATATCTATATAAACGTAATAGTACTGTCCGTTGTGTGTCCATCTAATCACATGTCTACACAAACGTAGTAGCACTGTCTGTTGTATATCCATCTAACCACACGTCTACAGAAATGTTGTAGCATTGTCTGTTGTGTATCTATCTAACCACATATCTATATATATATAATAGTACTGTGTCCATAGAACAACTTCGCACGGTGTGCATGGATTTTTACCAAAATTAATAAGGGGGTTCATTAAGTCCATACGGGGTATATACAAATTTCAGTTTTACATTTTGCAGAATTTATAACCTTGTTTCTTTGCATTTTTTACGATTCCGTAGAAAGTAACTCAATATTTATTTTCTATAGTGCAAATTGGTGTATAGAAGATATATTAACACTAGATATAAAAATCTTATAACACCGAAATGTTGTTTCAAATTACATTGACATTCAACGTTTCGCTTCACACCTTCTTTAGGAGTGTTCTCTAAAACGGAAACCGAAACTAACGGTACAAACTTTAAAAGCATAGTATATAAGAATGACATCTCTATGCCACAAATGATCTCTATTAGACTTACACGGGTTCATCACTTTCTCTAATTTCCAAGTAATCTCAATTTTTTTTTCTCACTAATTTTAGTTTCTATTGATCGTGAGTCTTTTCCTATAGATTTATTCTCACATTATCCTGATTACATAGGATGAAGTTAAGCATACTTGTAATGGCTATAGCTCTATAGTATGTAAGATGTACTTCATGTTAAATATATTGTTTATCTCAGACGGAAATGGCAGAGTTTTAACATTATCTATCACCAGAGAAATAAAACCCATGACGTCATTGATAAAGAAAGTTTTAACACCTTAATCAATAGTTCTGTTGAATTCTAGTGCACAGTGCATTCAGAGTGTAAACATCTTTAATGAAGAGATACATCCAGTATCCAATCGAAATTCTTTATTTCCGCACCAATTCACCTTATGACTTTATGGAAAGGTGGACTTCTTATTGAACACAACTTAAACCTTAAAATCAGTTAAGCCTCATTCAAACACACCTCAGTTTATCTTTAACATCTTTATACGAACAATAATTTGACAAATATTTAGTAAAATTTAGCCTTACGTATAGTTTATCAAGTGAGAAATGAACCAATATACCAAGTAATATAGCGCTGGGTGACGTAATGAACCAAGTAATATACCCCTTGGTGACTTTATGAACTGAATAATGTGCCTATCTATTTCTTAACAGACTAAGTGATATGCCTATTTGTGACTTAATAAACCTAGTAAACCAAGTCACCCAGGGGTATATTACTTTGTTCATAAAACCATTAAGAGTTATGTTACCTAGTTCATTAAGTCATCCAGGGTTATATTAATCAGTTTACTAAGACAGCCAAGGATATATTACTTAGTTCATTAAGTCACAAAGGGATATATTGCTTAGTTCATTAAGTCATAAAGGCACCGTTTAAAGAACAATTACTTTTGTTGTTTTTAGAATATTATCCCAAAGAGTTATCTGAACGTAGGTGTCACAAACTAAATACTGAAATACTTGTCAACATCGCCTTCCGTCAACACTTGTCGGACAGAACAATGAGTTGAAATTTGCTCAACTTCTATTCTGAATATTACCAATCCGTTCTCTTCTTGTCGAGAAGCCAATCTCACTCTCCAAAAACAAGGATTAGGTGTTTGCTGTTCGTTAATATCTCTGGATATATTTTTACACACCTATCTAAATAAATTTATTGATGTTATAAAAATAATAGGTTTAATGTTGAGTTTTATAAATTAGTTGGTTTCAAATTACATCTAGCTGATGCCAACTTACATGGTTACATCTTATTTTTTCATCATAATTTTGTTCGAGAAATGACATTCAATGTCAATAAGGTTTAGAAAGTAAAATATTCATGAATAAATAGAATTCTTACTTGAATGTTTTAGATATAGATAAGAGCTGCCTTTACTAGTGATCCTTATGTTTTAGATATAAACAATAGCTGTTCCTCACTAGTGATCCTTATGTTTTAGATATGGACAAGAGATGTCTTCACTAGTCATCTTTATGTTTCATATTTGGACAAGATTTCCTCACTAGACATCCTTATGTTTCAGATATAAACAAGAGCTGTCCTCACTAGTGATCTTTATGTTTTAGATATGGACAAGGAAAGACTGCGTAGTCCACATCACCCACCAAAGGAACTTAATTTATTTAAATTTTCATAGCTTATATACAATAAAATAAAATTTATCTTCTCCATAACGCCAACGTTGTAGTTATCCCATTTCTTCTGTTAGCTATATAAAATAAAATAAAACATATTTGCTCCAAAAGACCAAAGTTAAATTAGTACTTTATTTTCTGTACCACTGTTTTATTAATTTACCTACACCACTGTTTACTCTGTTAGTTTTAGGCTATGATTCTTTTTTGTTTATATTATACGTTTCTGAAATTTCTGGTATCTAATGTTCTATAACTATATTTTTTGCTCGTCGAATGATGTGGCAAAGTGAAAGGCAGTTTGACGGCTAATAATATTTGTTCCGGTTTTACTTCTATCTATCAAATGGCACCAAATTATTTTATTGGAAACAATATGGCCGAACTGACAATGAAATATATTCGGTCACTTTGAAGGGAAAAGTCTTTCGATTTTCGCTTTTATTAAGAGATTGGACATATATGATATCGGGTTTTCTTTATGGACTCCTTTATATCACGATATTGGTTGTATATGATATCTGGTTTTCTTTATGAACTTTTCACGTGAATCATGCAACAGGATTTTATTTTGTCGTCTAGTAGCTACTATTCGTATTCAGTGAAGTTCTTTTTTTCTATTTTTCCACTATTCGATCAGCAACGAGTTCTCTTGCATCTTCGGCCTGGAGAACGACATAAGTTAATTCATACTCTGTCTATTATCCCGCATGGACTCATTCGTTACGAACGTTCTTGTCAATTTAAATTTCTATTGAAAAAAAGCGAGCACAATTTGGACAGCAACTCGAAAAATTCATCGACACCTTTTTCATAGATCGATAATCGAGGAACAGTCATTCGTTGTCTCGCTGTCACCTGAGGATAGACTATCTTCCGTTGTTCATAATGCTGACTTGAAATACCCTCGGGCTTTCTTAGAGGGTTAGCTTTTGATGGAATTCCCTGAAGATAGAAGAAGTGTGAGCTGGAACACTCCATTCAAGTTAAGGTCTGACAAGACCACTTTAAGTTTCAGCTGATTCAGGAGTTCGGACAATAGGAAGGTGGAAGAGTATACGGTAGGACAGTTCACGTCTGTAGTTGATTGAAAGAAATGACAGGAATAATACAAAGCTAAACTAGCGCCCTCTAACATTAAGCAAGTATTAATTTTAATAAATAAATATTTTCCGCTGGTTTAGTATAGGTGATAAAGTTTATAGACTGCACTGTAAGAAATAAAACATTTTATTAGTGAATAATTGTGTTTTTTTAACCATACTGTAGCTAAAATCACGATACTTAACGATTAACAAAATCATACAGCATATAGACCATCGAAATAAAGAATGCTGTACCTCACAGGAATAGTTTAATAGTTTTAAACCATGGCTTAAAATAAGTTTGTTCTGTGTTGAATTTTAAACTTCTAAACGTGTCTTTCCTGAACGTAGGCTTTGTTTTAAAGATTAAACATTATTTATTGTGAAATTTTGAATATAATTAAATAAATTAGTTTATTTTTTGAATCATTTTAGTATTAAAGTAAATCATTTGAAATAGCTTACTGTTAAATAAGAAACTGAAAGATAGAACCCCTAACTAAGGTGACAGATGTTTTAGTCAAAACGTACTTTCTTACTTGAAATGTTACGAAGAGCGAATGGTATAGTCGAACTCTTAATCTATGTTTTGTTTGTTGTTAAGCAAAAATCTATATAATAGGCTATCCGTGTTTTGCCCACCGCGCGTATCGAAACCCGATTTATCATATCACACGTCCAGAGACTTATCAACTCTCCGCTGGGAGTCTTAATCTATACAAAGCTCCCCAGACTCGCTTGCTAGCGTAGTAAGTGTTCATACTTATAGATGAGTCACTGTGGGAAGGGGAAAGGTTTAGAATCAGTTAAAATACAGACTGTAAGTGGTTTTTAACTCTACTAACGTTTTTACTGTTGAAAGAAAAGAGGATTTCAATTGGTCCATACTTTACTAGTGCTTACTTATACGACGATTTAAAACGGTCTTAGCATTCTTACTAACTCTCATTGTTGAAGAAACAAACAATTTAAATATGTATCTCAAAACGGCTGGTATGGGTATTAACACTGTTATTTATAACGAGAGAACAACGTTTCGACCTTCCTAAGTTATTTAAATAGTTTTTACTTTATCAATGCTTTTTATACGTGGCTTAAAATGATCTTAGCCTTATTATTAGGTTGTTCGAAAAGTAATGGCGGATTTACAATTTCAACTTAATAAATAAAAAATAACTCAAAAGCAACTTTATTAATCAAAATACAAACCAAGTGAATCTGTATACTTTTGCCAACGAGAAACAAGATTATTTATGCCATAACGATAAAACTGAAGTCTTAGAACTCAAATTATTTAAATCCATTCTCTGTTGTTGAATCTTTTGTCTTGTAAAAAGTTGTCCAAGTGCTTGAAAAATGGGTAGTTAGTAAGGGACAGGTTTGAGGAGCAAGAAAGATGAGGGAATGTTTCCTATTCCATTTTGTTGATCTTTGGGAGCATCGTTTGAGCAACTTGTGACTGCTCATTATCAGCAAGACTGGTTCTCTTCAGCTGACTAATGCTGGCATTTTTTCATGCAACTTTCTATGAATTTCTTCCAATTCTTGACAGTAAACCTCCATAGTGATTTTCTGGCCCTGATTGAGCAAGCTGTAATGGATAATAATGTCCACAGACCATAATCTTCCGTTGCTACAACTTTTACTTTGGAAAGTGTTTTGAAGCCTAGTCACGGTTGAGCCACTGTTCTCGTGAAGGATCCACTTTTTGTCGCAAGTGACAATTCAGTGAAGAAATGAGTCATTTCTGTTATGCAAAATCAGCGTAGAGCACAGATAAAGACGTTAATTTTTTTTTCTGATTTTCACCGAGTTCGTGTAGAACCCACTTGTCAAGCTTTTTAACTTTACTAATTTGCTCAAGATGGTCCAAAATTGTGGAAATGCCAACATCCAATCCTTGTGCCATTTCTCAAACAGTTTGGCGCGGGTTTCTTTCCACTAATGTTTTGAGTTTTCAGCAACAGAAGAACTTTCTATGTCCTCCTTATCTTCAAGACTCACATCTCCAATACGAAACGTTTAAAGCCAACGCTGCACTGTACATTTGGAGGTGATTCCTTCGACCCATACTTGGTTGATATTCATATTGCTTGTGACGTATTATGACCATGTTTGAATTCGGGCAAAAAAATGATGCGAAACTTTTTTCTCATCATTAATTGTAAGGATCTGACATATTGGAAATAAAGTTTTAGAAAAGAAAAGCACAATTGAATACAGGGAAGCTTTTGTTTTTCACTAGTGTATATTAAGTCTTAAAAAACAGGTTTCTTATCACTATAAATGACTGAAAGGCCCGGCATGGCCAGATGGGTTAAGGCATTCGACTCGTAATCCGAGGGTCGCACTAAACATACTCGCCCTTTCAGCCGTGAGGGTATTATAATGTGACGGTAAATCCCACTATTCGTTGGTTAAAGAATAGCCCAAGAGTTTGCGGTGGGTAGTGATGACTAGCCGCCTTCCCTCTAGTCTTACATTGCTAAATTAGAGACGGCTAGTGCAGGTAGCCCTCGAGTAGCTTTGTGCGAAATTAAAAACAAAACAAAAAACTAAATGACTGAAAGTTCAGTTTAAAATTCCGTCATTATTTTCTAACAACCTAACGACAATTGTAAGTGATCATAACTTTATTATTGATGTAGCAAATTCATTAAAATGTATAAATATCTATGTTGTATTAGAATATGCAGTTAAAATTTTAATTTAGAAAATCAACATTCGTAGAGACACCACATTTGAACGTCATCCTCAGGAATTTGAAAAGCAATGAACATTTGATAAAATAGATAAACAAGCAAATGCTTTTACCATATGTCCCAGGTTTATAATGTCAAATATTTTGTAAATTAATAAAATAAATCTCTTCTCGATTTATAGCCCATTGAATAATATTAGTCAAGCATTTAGCAAAACCGAAGATGAAATCATTCTAATGGAAAAAATGGGTATTTATAATGTTCAATGTGAATGTGGTGGTATATATATTTGTGTGTGTGCCAAACTAGAAGAAATTTAAAATTAAGGATATATGAACGTAAAAGATATTTTAAAGAAAACATTGAAAATTCTGTACTTGTTGAACATGTAAATAATTCTGGACATATCATCCGGTGGGAAAACACGAATACGTTGACTCAACCGGATAATACGACGGCAAGAAATGTTAGCAGAAATGATACACACTAAAATATTTATATCTTTGTTAAGGATGAATGGCTAGAAAATCAGAAAGTAAGTTCATGGTGTGATATTTTTAAATATTTAAACTATTAGTCACGTGACCATGTTTTTTTGTATCTGTATGTTGCACAGTATTTGTTTTCACATTCTTGAGGATGATGTGAAAACCTGGTAACTTTACGACTGTTGATCTGGTTTTACATTTCAAAATTTAATTGTATATTACAGAATGTTCAATATTTTAATACATTTTATTGTTGAAAACGACGAAGCTTAATAATTGGCCTTAACTTTACTATCGTTTTTTTTTTGTTGTAATTTAACAGTTAAGACATATTCTATTTAGTTAATTGTTTTATAAAAGCATGTTAAATCATGCTGCATTTGGTTAATTGTTGTAATTAAGCAGTTAAAATATGGTTTATTTGGTCAATGTGTTGTAATATTTTAACTATTTTAATATCATAATTAAACAGAGACGTAATATGCTATTTTATATTGCTGTATCCACCATATAATGGTAATAACTTCTTGCTGTACTTTGTGATTTTTTTGTTTTGACAAACAGTCCCTTTTCTATTAAATAAGGTGTATGAGCTGTATATTCTTTTATTAAGTCGATAATTCAATTCTACCAAGATAATCCGTGCAATTCTTACACAATGTATGGCCTATACAGTCGATTATATTACGCGACTCAGTTTGATTTTTATTGAAGGAAACTCTATCCATTGAAGAATTATAACCAACATAATATTATTTTTATTCTGATATATATAACACTATAATTGTTTCTCTCCAACAAAGGAACGAGTTCCTGAAGAAGTCTGGACATAACTTCCATGTTTACTTCAAGTTATTTTCTTATAAAGTACTGTAGTATCAGGCCATCGTTATAACTACGTTTACTGATAAAGATGAGTTTATTTTAAGCGATAAATGTGTTCTCTACATGAGGTTTCTCATACTACTGTTAAAAGCTGATAAGATACTTTTCCGTAAATGAGAAAGTGAATAGCTAAAAACTTAAAGGATTTCTCTAATGTTATTGCATAGATTATTAAAATATTCTAACTAGTTAAGCATATATAAAATCATAAATCATAATAACTGATGATTTAGATAGATCCAGCCCTTAATTCATTTATTTCTTTGTAATTGGTGGAACATAAAATCAGGTTTTTCAAGCTCGGATTTTCCTAATTTTAATAGTGAATACAAAACTATAAGTTTTTAAATAATTTATCAAACATTTTAAAATTTGAATGTAAAATAGACTAAAACAAAATGAATATCATGAGGTCGCTATGTAACAATGAATGTGAGGCTAGTGTGTATAGAATTGAATTACCAAATTCGAGGGTCGCGGGTTCGCATCCCCGTCGCACCAAACACTCTCGCCTTTTCAGCCGTGGGGCGTTATAATGTTTCGATTAATCCCACTATTCGTTGGTAAAAGAGTAGCCCAAGAGTTGGCGATGGATGGTGATGACTAGCTGCCTTCCCACTAGTTTTACACTGCTAAATTAAAGACGGCTAGCGCAGGTAGCCCTCGTGTAACTTTGCACGAAATTCAAAAATAAACAAACAAACAAACAATTACCATATTAAACTTAGGTTGCCTAAAAACGCTAACTGTATAGATGATATGTATAAAGCTAAATTGCTATTAATATCTTCAACCTAAGTTGCCTAGTAACATTAGATGCGTAACTAATATTTATGAAACTGAATTACAATTTGCGACGTCAACCTAGGTTGCTAAGTAACATTAGAAATATCAATAATGTGTACTACGTAAAAAAAAATATGCGTGTGATACTTATGATCTTTAACAATACAGTTTTGTTTGGTTATTGGGTTACCCACCACGGCTATCAAAAACCTTATTTTTAATGCTAAAAGCCCTTAGAATTACGGTTGAGACCCCGGAAACCAATAATGTTGGAAATATTGTTTATGGGTTTAAGTTTAATTAGTAACAATGACGTCAACCTGACCTGCTACATATCTGCTACGTAAATATGTGTTAAACATTTGTTTATTAAGTGGTACCTAAAACCAATGTAAATCTAATGTGAAAAATTAATCAATAACATAATTTTTTTTAAAACAAAAATAATTTGATCAGTTTGTCTAAACCAGTGGTTCTTAACCTTTTTCAGTGTTTGCACCCCTTTCAAATCAGTAATCATTTCTCGCACCCCCTGGAAACTTAAATATAAAAAAAGCTAAAAATATAAAGCATACTCTTATGTAAAAATATAGATTTGCTTTAATTATTCATGGGCATCCTCGCACCCCTTGGGAATCATCTTCGCACCCCCTAGGGGTGCGGGCACCCCTGGTTAAGAACCCCTGGTCTAAACTATGTAATGGATAATTGGGATAAACATACATAAACTCCTATTTCAAGTTCTGATTGGAATAGTTAGAATTTATCTTGAAACAATCGTTATATCTTGCTGTACTGTTTATTTATGTCAGTACCACAACCAGTAGCAGGAAACTGAATGATACGGAGCTTGTTGAAATAGAGAAACTGACAAACAGGAAAACAACATCTATCTATTATGAACATATAGATATACTTTGATAAAATGCCATTTTAAAATCGATACTTTCAGCGTGCAATAGCAGAAATGATTTGTTTATCTTGCCGACAGCAGAGATATTTCTAAAAGATTCAAATAGTAACGGAAACTGTTTGTCTTTAGAGATGACAGCCCGTTTCTTGCCGGAAGGATAGAAAACAACAAGGACTCGTTGTCGTGACGACCAAAAGACGTCGCGTGTTTTAAAAACACATGTTGGATAGAGTGAATCTAAAGTTTACAACAACCTTAAATAAATACAGTATTTAAATATACTCTACCGATGTACCGATTTATACAATTACAAACATAGTTTGAAACCCGCTCTCTTTTATTCTAAGGATCTGGTCATTTACCCCTCGAGCCCCCCGCTAGTACAGCGGAAAGTCTACGAATTTACAACGCTAAAATCAGGGGTTCGATTCCCCTTGGTGGACTCAGCAGATAGCCCGATATGGCTTTGCAATAAGAAAACACACACACACATTTACAGTTCGGTTGTTCTTTATTTTACTTGCGCAAGGTACAAAATTTAAGTATATGGATGAAAGAATGTTATCACTGTTATTCTAATATTAAAGTGTATTTTCTAAAATGCAGCAGAGAAATATATTCCTATTATTATAACGTTAACTGATTATGGTTATCTCGACTAAGACCTTTAACAAGATCGCAAAAGTAAATAATTAATCGAACAATCAAAGCAAATGAGATGTTCAATAGGATGAGCTGACTGTGGTCACGACATGACCCAAACAGTCTTGGGTTCGAGTGGTGCACCCTGCACTTTCATCTGAAGATACGTTATATAACTGAATGTAAATACCATTATTTGTTCAAAACGCAGCAAGAAAAAAAAAAACCTATATGGCAGCAGGCGCTGTTGCTATGTTCTCTCTTGTTGGTAGTTCAAAGTTAGGAAAGAATATTCAAATCTTACTGGACTGTTGGTTTGTATATCTTCAGAATTGTTATGTTAAACTACACAACAACCACCTTTGCGAGACATACGTAATTTTAGGCTAACAAACTAAAAGAAAGCCAGCTAGTCTATATCATCCGTTGCCAGTCTTTGGGCCATTATTCGAATAAAGGGATATAAACATCGCTGTCTTACCGCACTTACGGCCTTAACTTTCTAATTACCTTTATCTTGCGAATACGTGACAGAAACCTTGAACCGTTAGACTTCCTACGACGCTTTAAAGTTTCAAAATTCCTGTTCCAGTTGATGAGCAGGTTATATTGTCACATGTTTTTAGCAGGATAGAGAAAATTAGTAAAGTTAGTTTCTACACGTGAAACATAAACAGTTAATGAAACCAGTTTTCTATTCTCAGCAGATAGTGACAAATTTGTGGATTTTTTTTATGTTAGATGTAGTACTTACAAAGAAAAACGTATTTCTTTAGATTCTTAATCTATACATTATAGTTCTGTTTCATTATAGTCTAATATGGAAACATTCTTAAACCTTTTGGTTCTATTTTCAATATTTTAGTGATAATCCTGTGTAGTATAATAATGCTGTTTAATAATAGTGTATGTAAAAACATTGTTTAATAATTGTGTATATAACAATATTGTTTACTAGGTGTGTATATAACAATATTGTTTACCAGGTGTGTATATAATAATATTGTTTACTAATTGTATATATAATAATAATACTGTTTAATAACTGTGTATATAATAAGATTGTGCCCTTCTCGACAATTATTTATCTGTTACAAATACAGTTTCATAAAACTCTGTTTCGAGGTATATAAAAACAAACAATTTAGACGAAATATCCCAACATTATTTCAACAAACAAATCGAGTTGCTTCTGGTGTTTGTAATAATTATCAGATCGCCTAGAGAGTACAGAAATCAACCATTAGTGTAACGACACGATGGGTTTATCTTATAAGCAGCATGGTTTTGTAAGGATTCCTAATTCAAACAGAATAACTGACGCTTTTCCCTAAAATAAAATCAATAGTATTTGAGCATAATACTTTAAACTCGTAGATAACATACATTTTAATAAAACATTTTGAGCCTAAAGTAAATAACTGAGTACAAAGGAGAGAGAGAAAGATAGTAGAGGGCGCTTAGATATTAAACAATAATAAATTCTAACCTGTGTGTAATATCACGTAATTGTATCTCTCACAATATTCTTTCAGCAGCACGTTCAACATAAAACAGGACTATCTTCTGATTTAAATATTTAGTAAACATTCATGTACGTAGTGATTTCATATCACAAATGTAGTTGCATACTGGTCTTCCTATGGCAAACCGTAATACATACAAGACTTCCTATCACAAACCCAAACACATACTCGACTTCCTGACACGAATCCCAACACACAACAGACTTCCTATCACAAGCCTTAATATATACTATCACAAACTCTAATACACACTGAACTTCCTATCAGAAACCCTAACACATACTAGACTTCCTAAAGCAAACAATAAATATACTAAACTATCTTTCGCCTACTGATCTTTGTGGTTTCTATAGCAATGCGTGTCTATAAATCTTCAGAGGCTGTAGTAATACAGAGCTATCAACATCTATATAAATTATGTTCTCGTAATACACAAAATAACGTAGAAAAAAACATAAACATCAGAGAAGAAATCCAATAACCCGAGCACTTAGGAAAGTGGACTTTCCTTCATCAGAAGTAAGTGGCAAATAACTTAAGTAGACTCTTATCGATATGACCTATTAATTTTACAACTTACTTACATATCAACACCTTCCACACATTTCATGAAACTCACAAAAATAGAAAAGGCTATGTCAGTTCCTTTTCTTCCTATCTAAACCAAGTTACAGCGAACGATGGTTAGTATTTCCACGTTATTTTCACAACTGTAAGACGCATGTTAAAACCAAAATTTAACATTCAGAAAAACACCACAGGCGTTTTCACGCAGATAAAATTACAATCTTGTTACCGTTGTAATAAAGTATCTATCTTACGTTAAAATCCAACAATTATTTATTAAAGCTGAAAACTGTATAGGAATATCACCCCAAGTTCTAGTATTGTACGTAAATATAGTTTGTAACCAGGATGAATAAATATTATAGGTGTGGAAAGAAAAATCACGACCAATCGACTTAGTAACAAATATTCAGAATACACGGGTAACTGATAAGGTACTTTATATACTCTTTCAAATATCACACATAGAGGTTAATGAAAACTGTGGACTGTTAATAAAGACTCTACTGTCTTGAGTTTCGCAGTTTAAATTGGACTGTTAATAATTCTCTAATGAGGTAAAACACACAATTAAAAGTGGATAGTGAATAATATCTCTCTGTGGTAAGTTTCAGAGTTAAAGTGGACTGTTGATAGTGCCTCTACTCAAGTAAGATTCACACTTTAAGGTGGACTGTTAATAGTGACTCTACTGTGGTAAGATTCACAGATTAAAGTCGACTGTTAATAGTGTTTCTACTGTGGTAAATTTTGCTGTTAAAAGTGGATTCTTTATATTGTCAATATTGTGGTAAGATTCAAAGTTAAAAGTAAACTGTTAATAATGCCTATACTGGAGTAAGATACACAGTTAAATGTGGACTATTTATAGTTTCTCTACAGTGGTAAGATTCACAGTTAAAAGAGTACTGTGAATAGTCCCTCTACAGTGGTAAGATTTAGTTAAAAGTGAACTAATAATAGTGTCTCTACGATGTTAAGTTTCACACTCTAAAATGAACTGTTAACAATATATATATATACACTGGGTAAGTTTCACACTCTAAAATGAACTGTTAACAATATATATATATATACACTGGGTAAGTTTCACAGTTTAAAGTGGACTATTAACAGTTTCTCTACTTGGTAAGTTTAACAGTTAAAAATGGACTGTTAATAGTGTTACTACTATGGAGTTTCGCAGTTTAAATTGAAATATTAATAATATATATATATATATACACTGTCATAAGTTTTACAGTTTAATATGGACTGCTAATAGTGCTTCTACTGTGGTAAGATTCCAAGTTTAAACTGGACAGTTAATAGTATCTCTACTGTGGAAACTTTCACAGTTTAAGGAAAATGCTTAATAATATTTATATATATATATAGTGTTGTAACTTTTACAGTTTATAGTGAGCTGTTAATAATATATCTACACTTGTATGTTTTACATTTCAAAGTGGACTAATAATAGTACCTCTACTGTGGTAAGTATCACAATTAAATATGAACAGTTAATAGCGGATAATATATATATATATATATATATACTGTGCTAAGTTTCACAGTTTAAAGTGAACTGTTAACAATATATTTATGTACTGTGGTAAATTTCACAATTAAAAGTAGGCTCTTAATAGTGTCTCTACTGTAGTATGTTTCACAGCTAAAAGTGGACTGTTCATAAATCTCTACTGTAGTAAGATTCACAGTTAAAAGTGGGCTGTTAATAGTGCATCCACTGTGGTAAGATTCATATTTAAAAGTTTAGTGTTAATAATGTATCTACTGTGGTAAGTTTCACACTTTAAGAAGAACTGTAATTAGGTCCTCCACTGTAGTAAGTTTCACAGTTTAAAGTAGACTGTTCATACTTTCTATACAGTGGTAAAATTCACAGTTATAAGTGTACTGTGAATAGTCCCTGTACAGTGATAAGATTCAGTTAAAAGTGGACTGTTAATAATGTCTCTTTTATAGTACGTCTCACAGTTAACACTCGACTTTTAATAGTATTTGTATAGTGGTAAGTTTCACACTCTTATGTGAACTGTTATGTCAACGAACATAAAGAAAAAATATGCATTTTGCATTGTTAGACTCAACCACTTATTTGAGCAAAGCTTCGAAGGATGAAAATAAGAAAATAGAAAATAAAAAAAAAAAACTTTTTTAGCATTTAATAGGGAAAATGTGAATACTATGAAATAAGCCTGAATACTACCTGGTCAAAAGTTTAAGATCATACCAAAAAGAAGCCCTATACAGGGTAGGAAATGCCCAACAAGAGGTCTCAGTAGTGAGTTGCACGGCCGTGATCGCGAATAACTTCAAAAATTCGCTTTGGCATGGTCGATATAAGCGTTTGCAGAAGGCTGGCTGGAATGTTATTCCAAGTGATGAAGATGACTTCACAAAGATCATGAACTGTTTGGAATTGACGTCCATTTCTATAGACTTCCCTTGCCATCCACTCCCAAACATTTTCAATGGGGTTCAGTTCGGGCGAACACGCTGGATGGTCCAAACGAATCATGTTATTCGCCATGAAAAAGTCCTTTTTTCTGCGGGCATTGTGGATTGAAGCGTCGTCCTGCTGAAGATCCAGTCGTTTCCATACAAATAAGGATGTTCTCTCCAACATGCCAATGTAGCTAGCTGCTGTTTGACGCCCCTGTATAACCTGAAACTCCATTGTTACATGGAAAGAGAAAACACCCCAGATCATGATAGAACCTTGTCCACTGTGTCGTGTAGAAAATGTCTCCGGTGGGATATCCTTAACGTGCCAGTAACGTTGGAAGCCATCTGGTCCATCCACGTTAAATTGTTTCTCATCAGAGAACAAAACCTTCTCCACTTTTCTACGTCCCATGTTTGGTGCTTCTAAGCAAAGTTCAACCGAACTGTTCGGTGGTGTGGAGGGAGGCGTGGCCTTTGAAGACGTTTACGGTTTTTAAAACTTTTCTCTCGTAGATGCCGTCTTATTGTTATTTAGCTGCATTCTGCGCCCTAAGGACCTTAATCTAGTTCGACGATAGGCTGGTGTCTTGCCGGACAACCCGTCGAATCCTCCTGCTCAACGCCAGGGAAATTTTCTTGGGAAGTTCTCGTTCTGTATCCCTCAGGGTCTTTTAAGAAATTTTCAACATCAGTTTTACTACGCCGAATCTCACCAGCTCGACAATTCTACCACGTTCAAATGTGTTTCCGAGTAACGCTTCGTTTCAGGATGGTCTTAAACTTTTCACCAGCTAGTATTTAGGTTACTTTTCATTGCGTTCACATTTTTCCTATTAAATGCTAAAAAGTTTTTTAATTTTATTTTCCCTTTTCTTAATTTCAGCTTTAAAAGCTCTACTCAAATAAGTGAGCTATTAATAATATATGTATAAAGAGAGTGGTAACTTTCACACTTTAAAGTGAAATGTTAATAGTGTCTCTACTGTGGTAAAATTCACAGTTAAATGTGGACTGTTACAAGCGGCTCTACCACACGACGTTTCACAGTTTAGAGTGAACTCTTAATGATATATGTATATACTGTGGTAAGTTTCACTGTTTTAAGTGAACTGTTAATAATATAAACATAAACTGTGGTAAGTTTCACAGTTGAAAGTGGACTGTTTATACTGGGGTATGATTCATAGTCAAAATTGGACAAAAATATCTCTGCTGTGGTAAGATTCACTACGTAAAGTGGACTGTTAATAGTGTCTCTACTGTAGTAGCTTTCACAGTTTAGAGTGAATTGTTGATAGTGGGTCTACTGTGGTAAGATTTACAATTTAAAATCGAATGTTCTTAGTGTCTTTACTGTTGTAACTTTCACAATTTAAGGTGAACTGTGAATAGTGTCGCTACTGTTATATCTTTCACAATTTAAAGTTCACTATTAATACTGTCTCTACTGCTCTAGATTCACAGTTAAATGTGGACTCTTAATAGTGTCCATACTGTAATAATTTTCACACTTTAAAGTGAACTCATAATAATATATATATACTTTGGTAACATTCACAGTTAAAAGTGGACTATTAATAGTGTCTTTACTGTGATACGTTTCACAGTTTAAGATCAACTGTTAATATATCTATATGTATATACATACTGTGGTAAGATTCACAATTTCATGTGGATTGTTAATGGTGTCTCTATTGTTGTACTTTCACAACTTAAAGTGAACTGTTCATAGTGTCTCTACAGTAGTAAATTTCACAGTTTAAAGTGGACTGTTAACAGTGTCTCTACTGTGGTAAGATTCACAGTTAAAAGTTGAATGTTAATATCGTATCTACTGTAGTAACTTTCACATTTTAATGTGAACTGTTATATATATATATATATATTGTGGTAAGTTTCACAGTTAAATGTTGACTCTTAATAGTGGCTCTACTGTTGTAAATTTCATGTTTTAAAGTGAACTGTTAATTATATATATACTGTGGTAAGTTTAACAGTTAAAAGCGGACTGTTTAATAGTGTCTCAATTGTGGTATTTTTCACAGTTTAAAGTAAACTGTTGATAGTGTCTTAGTGTGATAAGTTTAACAGTTTAAGTTGTACTGTTTATAATTTATATGTATACTGTGGTAAGTTTTACAATTTAAAGTGTACTGTTTATAATTTATATATATATACTGTAGTAAGTTTAACAGTTTAAGTTGTACTGTTTATAATTTATATGTATACTGTGGTAAGTTTTACAATTTAAAGTGTACTGTTTATAATTTATATATATATACTGTAGTAAGTTTTACAATTTAAAGTGTACTGTTTATAATTTATATATATATACTGTAGTAAGTTTCACAGTTTAAAGTGTACTGTTTATAATGTATATATGTATACTGTGGTAAGTTTCACAGTTAAAAAATGGGCTCTTACTAATGGCTTTATGTATTCAATTGCATTATCCCAAAGACGACTTACAGCGTCTCCACAGTGTGCAGATTTACTATGTAGAAATACTACATATGTAAGAAGGTCCAAATGTTGTTCACTCCTCTACATAGAGTTTTTTTACATATGTATTTTTCTCTACAAGTGGATTTTCTCGTCATCACGGATTATATAGAAACACTGTTCAAAGACAGTTATTAAAACGGTGTCTGTACTTTGTTCAGTTTTACAGTACCAAAGTGAGTTGTCAGTTAAATGCCTCTACTGTGTCCCGTTTCATTGTACAAAAGATAGTTCAAAGTAATTTATTACTTAATATTGCCTGTACTGTGTTAAGTTTTACCGTACCAATCACTGTATGAAGTGAGTTGTTAATTAATAGTGTATCTACTGTGTGCAGTTTTACGGTGAACAAACAGACTCTAATTATACATCATCTGTTATAAAGCACTAGTTGTTAAGTAATGGAGGTTGCCACGTAATATTTCTGTAGCTCATTCCCTAAGAGTTATTTCTCCTTGTCATTCTTAGCTTCTCGATACTACATAGGTAGCACAGCGTGCAGTTCGCGATTACATGTAAGAAATTATAGTTCGGAAATGCCTTTGTTATTTAACTATTCGTGAAATGAAATAAGCACTTATTTTATGTGTATTCAGTTTATTTTGGGCACCTTAGTTGAGAAATGTCACATAACAAGCTTATGTCTAGCCTAGAAAGGTATTTGTGAGCTCTCTCTGTGCTTTCCAGCGGTGTGTCTGCGAACTTACACCACTAGAAACTGGGTTTCGATACCTGTGGTAGGCAGAGCACAGATAATCTATTGTGTGAGTTTGTGCTTAATTCCAAACAAACAAACAAAATTATAAAACTGCTTTCAAAACTTACTTATAGTTTATGTCAGAAGTCAGTAATTCATGAACGCGGTAATTCACACAATACTATAGTATGTGTAATAAACAAAATGGTACTTCATACAATACTTTTATGTCCGTAAGAAGATGTTTTGAATAAAATGGTACTGAACACTGTAAAATGGCGTATTGAACAAGATGGTTCTTTACACAGTATTGCAGTGTTTTTAATAGGATGTCGTAATATGAAATCTTGAACATAATGCGATTTATTAATAAACAAATGCTCTGATGTTGACAAACAACGAAAGAAAAAATTGAAGAAAACTTTAATTAGTGTGTGGTTCATAATTAAAATGTGGTTTCGTAGTTTCATTTTCAGTTTACTTGCTGATTATAAGTGTTATTTTATTACCAGTTATATCTGTTACAATATGAAAGATTATTTTTTTTTAGAAGAGATATGACTTTTCGATCATCTGTGGGATAATTTTCGTGTAAACAGGTTTTAACTGTCAAGGGTTCAGTATTTCAATCAACATTCAACAATCTAAATATTAAATAGTTATAGATGAAATATGAATGTGCTTGGGAATGATCGAAACGTCCAACTTGTTTTATAAATATTTTCCTTACTGTAAAAAATGTAACTTGTAACAAAATAAAGTGTATTTTCATTTTTATTTTTTTATTCCCCATTAAGTATATACAAGTATAATTTTGACCTCCACAAGTCAAACCTACTTTTGTTATCTCTAACACCAGAGCGTGTCAAAAGTATGGCTAAGGTAACATCCAAACTGGAAATTCGGCTAACTAAACCCAAACAGCTTAGTTTCTGTGTAAAAAAATGACACAATGTGCAATCATGGTCATCCATACCAGTTCTGACCTGATCACAGACAGTTCATTCATGTCCTGACCATAACACAAAATAGTGTTATCCATACCGGTCCTGTCCTCGGTAAAGAAACCAATTTTGTCCTGAAACCGAGCAAAATAATTCCTGGTTAGTTCTGTGATGTTATGTAGTTGTTGTTTCCTTTGAACGACACAGCGAGCACAGTAAACAACCAAACCGGTGACACAGTTAAAGGTAATTATACACTTTACACTAAACAATGTTTCTTGAAGTAGACTCTGACGTACAGAGTAACCTAGCATTACAGCCCGTACTAATGGGCTAGAAGAAGGACGTCTGAAGAGATCGCTACAAGCGTAAACCATATAATCGTCGTGTTCATTGGGTCCTTATTTGGTATAAAAACACAAAAGTGACTTATCTTTGCAGTTGATTCCTAGGTATATCTCTTCATATACATTTACCTTCAACATGCATTGTACGTTCTTGACAACTGTACTTATGAAGCTTCAACTCTCTCTATGTTTCTGCTTTATTACTGTGTAACTTAACTAAAAACACTCGTCTTTCTTACTATCTGACAAAACACGCCATCGTTATGTCCAAGTCATCTTTAAAAACGAGTGAAGTTTGAAAAATACGCCTTTATTAAAGAAAGGTGGGTGGTTTTCTTAATTGTTTTGACCAATAAATGCTGAGAATGATGTAAAAAGAATTATCTCCGTATGAAAAAACTTCTAACGTTGTGAAATAATAAGTATTTTTAGAACGTGAAACTTACTGAATATTACTTATTGAGGGCTTTTTATAGACGTGTTCAAGACTTCATCCAAATATCGAGTGATTTTTAACAATAAGTATTTTAATATGAGAAAATATATGAAATAAGTGATAATCACTGAAATCATGATCTCATTTAATGAATGTTTTAGCTGTATTTCATATGTTACATCTAAACAAGTTGTTGCAAACTCAAACGTTGTAAGTCAGTTTCATTGTCACGTGTTAAGTTTATTATGTTCAGTAGCTAATACTACATTCCAAAGTTAAAGCGAAGGAATGACAAAACGATATAGGAAATTTCGAAGAGATGCAGAGTGAAACGTAGAAAAACACCAAAGTTAATTTAAAAGAACCGCAAGTTCTAACTTTAAAACTTGCTTCGATATATCTATCTTGGCGACTAATCATATTTCAGGATTCAGGGCTTTTCACAGTGCTTTGTCTAAATCTTGTATTCAAAGTATGCATTGTTTAATGGTAGGTTATTTTATGTTAAGTACAAATATACATAGTGGCCGCTCTGCCAATCACAGTTATTGAAACCCGGTTCTTCAATGTTATCATATTTCACACTTACCCCGAAGATTTAAAAACAAATGGAAATGGAAAGATAATTGATAAAAAATGGTTGTTTGTTCCAAGTAGAATGGAACACATTCAAACCTTATATTTCTATCGACATTAATAATTACACCATGTAATCAATCAAACCGTTCAGTTTATTCAAAAACTGCAGCTGAACCCTAAAACTAAAATTCTAAACAAAGTTAGTGGAATGTTTTTCTTCGCTCGAGAAATATACTTGTTTCAGAAGTCACGTTGGGCTCGTAAACGAAAGACTGCGAGTTCAAGGCTTGCTCGCGACGTACCACAATGAGCTTGACACACACACACACTAAAATAACTGTTGCAGTCTACCTACTGGTATAATTGGTATCCTCTGTAATCTGGAGGTCATCTTGTCTCAGGAATGTTTATATGATAATTATTATCAGCCACAAAGACAGTGACATGGTACAGTTTAGCCTCAGCTTTCAATTGTTGTGTAATTGGAATGAGTTAATTACATAAGAGAATAAACTGATAACCAAAAATTTTATCGACCCACCCCTTACAGGGTATTTGAAAGATGATTAAGTTGCTACAAACCAATACTACTCATTAATCACTCAAATATCAATGTTACAAATTCGGCCAATAGAGCAAATCAAACTAATAAAACATAACATTACAAATTGAGATTTCCTCCAACTAGAAGATTTGTTGCCAACTTCCCTTTTTTTCTTTTTTTTTACAAAATTTACAGTGTATTATATAAGTTACCAGCTTGGTAACAAACAAAAAATCAATAAATGTCACAAAAATTTCAACATTTTCTTTTTACGATAATTATAACAATAATATTACAAGTTTTTACAACTTACAAGATTGTTACGTACTTAATAACAAACACAAAATAAATTAATCAAACACATTTCAAAATTTCTTTTTCAATATATCAGTAATAATACATTTAATACCATTTACTGCTCCCGCATTTAATAATAAATTCTTAAATTCCCAATTTAAATAATTTTAGGAAAATATTTCTTTCTTATATATTCATAATTTTACAATATAAAATTATGTGATCTTACGTTCCTATCTCTTCACAAGAACATAAATTAGATTTTCCATAAATTCTTGTAATGAAACAATACAGTATAATCTTAGCCTTTAACTGTTGTGTAAGTGGAATGAGTTAACTACATAAGACGAAAGCTGGTAATGGAACAATGCAGTATAAATTGGATTGTTACTGTTTCTGAGTGGAGGAGAGATTTCCTGACGATTCAGCCAAGAGTAGCCACAGGTTACTCACGTCTAATCAGGAATCTCTGTTAAGTGAAGGTTTAATTAATAGTATAGTGTTAATATAAAATGATTCTTTGATTTTTCTTGTCTTCCAGAATTTGTCTGTGTTGATAATTCTAGTTTTCGTCCAGTTTATTCTGTGTCCAGTTGACGTAGCGTGCTCTGCAATGACTGAATTTTGTGTTTTCATGATTCTTGTACTATCTTTATGTTCTTCTATTCTTGTCACGAGTTTTCTTCCCGTTTATCCAATGAATGTATCATTGCAGGAACACGGAATTTCATAGATGACATTTTTGAGATTCTCTTTGGTAGGTCGTTGTTTGTGTTTTACCAGAATGGACCTTAAGGTATTGTAGGATTTCCACCAGACTTCCATGTTAAATTTTTTAGCTGTGTGTTTGAGTTTTTCACTGAAATGTTGTCAGTATGGTAGGTAAAAGGTGGTAACTTTCTGATCTTTTCTTTCTGTTGTGGTCTTCTTCAAGGAGTTTTTGATGAAGGAAGAGGTGTAACCATTCTGTTTAAAACTCTCCATGATCTTTTGGCGTTCTGCTTCGATGGATGTATTATCGCAAATGTTTTCTGTTCTTTTGTTTAAGCATTGGATTATACCACGTTTTATCAAGGTTGGATGATAGGACTGGAAGTACAGGTGAGTGGGTTTTTTGTATACAGTTGTGGTTATACGTCTTGCTTGTTTGCTGATGAGTATGCCAAGAAATGGTAGACTGTTTTATTCCTCTATTTCCATAGTCAAGTGAATTATATATGTAAAACGCGGCTGGTATGTGTAGAGAAAGCACTATGTCGAGGAACGAACAACCTTTTGACCTTCTCTACATAGAGCTTTCTCTACCCATATCAGCTGTTTTTTTACATATATAATTTTCTCTACGAGCGGGTTTTCTCGTCATCACGTAGTAAAGTAAATTATTTTGTCTTCGGACCTGAGATGTTCTAAGAAGGCTGGTAAGTTTTCATGATCGTGAGACCAAATAACGAAGGTGGTGTCGACATAACGTCTGTAGAAACTTGGTTTATAGGTGTGGATGAGAGGGCTCTTTCTTCAAAGTCTTCCATGAAAATGTCTGCTAGAATTGAAGAGAGTGGTGATCCCATGACTAGACTATCTGTCTGTTAGTGGAATTCCTCGTTGTATTGGAAATAGATTGATTGTAGTCAAATAATTGTTAGTTCCATTATGGCGCCTCTTTACATATCTGTTCTGTATGGTAGAGGGTTGTCATTCAGCAGTCGTTGTCTGGTGATGTGAAGAGTTTCTGAGGTTGGAACATTGGTAAATAGGTTTGTGACGTCAAAACTGACCAAAAAACTAGAATAATCCACAAAGACAAATCCTGGAAGACAAGAAAAATCAAAGAATCATCTAATATTAACACTATTAATTAAACCTTCACTTGACAGAGATACTACATTAGAGGTGAGTAACC
Organism: Tachypleus tridentatus; assembly: GCF_004210375.1. Lineage (NCBI taxonomy): Eukaryota > Metazoa > Arthropoda > Merostomata > Xiphosura > Limulidae > Tachypleus > Tachypleus tridentatus. The sequence continues at coordinate 70,481,737 of NC_134833.1, read as the reverse complement.
TGTGGCTGCCATTGGTTGAATCTACAGGAAATCTCTCCTCCAATCAGAAACATTGATAATCAAACCAATCACAACACGCTCTCCACAATTCACCAGGAAACTATAAAAGATCGACAACACCTTACACACACACACACAGGGGGCACTCCCGTCCCCCCCCCCACATCCAAATCTCAGGCATTGGATCTTTAGGTCCCAACCAAGGCAACAATATTGTCCAACCCTGAATCGGGTCGTTTAGCGTCGATATTTACATTGACATCTGCTTGTCTGGCTCTGGCCTGGCTCACTTCTTCGGTGCCACCTTTGTTTCGCTCTTTCTCACCCGACAATTTTATAATGTCCCATCGCACTTCATACCTCAAACAAGTAAAAATTAAAACTTAAATACAGGCAAAGTTTCAAGTACAATTAAATAAAATCTCACGTGAGGGGACGAAGAGGAACCACAACGTTCCTGATTACCCCAGTTGTGGGGGGGGCTAATTTTTGAAACCTCTCTCTATAAACTAAACCCTTGCCAAGTTCGTTTGCGTGCACACACACACTGACCTGAAGACGAAAGGCGGAAGACTTTCGGAACGTCGTCCTTTACATTTGTGTCTCCACAACAGACAGTTGCTGTCCATTCTACAAAGTTTCACCATGAATAATCTGCCTAAATAATCTATCAAAGAAAAGGCTTTAATTGTCGTGTAAGTGAAATGGTTTATTTACATAAGACGACAATCTGCTAATGAAACAATCCAGTATACACTGAGCCTTTAACTGTTGTGTAAATGGAATGATTGAATTACATAAAATCATAACCTGGTAATGAAACTATATAGTATAAATTAAGCCTTTAACCACTATGTAAGTAGAATGATTTACTCACAAAAGACGACAACAATGAAACATTACAGTATTAATCCTCTAATTTAGCCGAAAAATAAAATTATTTATGCAAAAGATCGATAAAAAATCTTGATAAAGTAAACTTAACATCTTTAAACTGTCATGAGTACGAGTCTACTTTTATGCTCTATCTTACCAACAATGAAGTATAGTATGTTCGATTGCTTTTGAGAAGAGCGCTGAACGTCCATTTTATAAACATTCCGGAACACGAACGTAAATTTCAAATACAAAAAGGCGTTGAACACCAAATCATATCTATAATATCACTTTGCCATCATTAATAATACACGAATATGCTAACAGGGCACAAAAACAATTGATTTTTAGAGTTTAAAATGTATCAGGTGAACCAGATAAAAGTCAGTGGGATAAAATGTCTATTTTTACAACAGTACTTTGTGATTTTCAACGTCATACAAACTCTTCTATTATGAATAAAAATAATTACACATCTATTCAGAATATTACTATAACGTATCGTATACACCAAACCCGGACAATCTGTCTTTGTTTCTCTGATCCATCTTAAAGTTTCCAAATTACAGATATACTTCTTCCACTAGATCAAACGTTATAATATATAGATCTGTAGAATGCGCATATACTTTTAAAGCACAAAAATAAAAGCAAGTACAACAGTAGAAAATAAATACGTTTGAAATACAAACAGAGACCTACTTTATAAAAGTACAATAATCAAAGGTACAAGCAAAAACCCTTATATCTTACATTTCCCAGAACTCTTCCTACTATGGTTTTATTACAAACTACTCTTGGAAAAAGTTTACCTGGTCAGTTATTTTTATTTTATGTACTTTAAGCCTTACTTGCCTTCCGCGTAAATTCTGGTGACAAGAACACATCAACCTTTTATGTTTAACAGAATTTCTTATTCTCTGATGACATGAACACTAAAAACTTTAAAAGCTAAACATTACTATACATACTAATCACTTTGAAAACTAAACATTGGTATACATACTAATCACTTTGAAAACTAAACATTGGTATACATACCAATAACTTTGAAAATTAAACATTGTTATACACAACAATAACTTTGAAAACTAAACATTGGTATACATACTAATCACTTTGAAAACTAAGCATTGGTATACATACTAATCACTTTGAAAACTAAGCATTGGTATACATACTAATCACTTTGAAAACTAAGCATTGGTATACATACTAATCACACTGAAAATACATTGGTATACATACTAATAACTTTGAAAACTAAACATCGTTATACACATCAATAACTTGAAAACTAAACATTGGCATACATACCAACAACTTTTGAAAACTAAACATTGGTTTGACCAGCATGGCCAAGCGTGTTAAGGCGTGTGACTCGTAATCCGAGGGTCGCGGGTTCACATCCCCGTCGCCCCAAACATGCTCACCCTCCCAGCTGTGGGGGCGTTATAATGTGACGGTCAATCACACTATTCGTTGGTAAAAGAGTAGCCCAAGAGTTGGCGGTGGGTGGTGATGACTAGCTGCCTTCCCTCTAGTCTTACACTGCTAAATTCGGGACGGCTAGCACAGATAGCCCTCGAGTAGCTTTGTGCGAAATTCAAAAACAAATAAACAAACAAACTAAACATTGGCATACATACTAATCAATTTGAAAACTAAACATTGGTATACAAACCAATAACTTTGAAAACTAAACATTGTCATACACACCAATAACTTTGAAATCTAAACATTCGTATACATACCAATCACTTTAAAAACTAAACATTAGCATACATACTAATCGCTTTAAAAACTAACATTCGTATACATACTAATCACTTTGAAAACTAAGCATTGGTATACATACTAATCACACTGAAAATACATTGGTATACATACTAATCAATTTGAAAACTAATCATTGGTATACATACCAATAACTTTAAAAACTAAACATTAGTATACACACCAATAACTTTGAAATCTAAACATTCGTATGCATACCAATCACTTTAAAATCTAAACATTGGTATACATACCAATAACGTTAAAAACTAAACATTAGTATACACACCAATAACTTTGAAATCTAAACATTCGTAAACATACCAATCACTTTAAAAACTAAACATTGGTATACATACCAATAACTGTGAAACTAAACATTGATATACATACCAATAACTTTGAATACTAAACATTGGTACACATACTAATCACTTTGAAAACTAAACACTGGTTTTGTTTTAAATTTGTAACCTTATATTTTATCTCTAGAGTGCCTCAAAAACAAATTACCTATGACAAAATGCTAATAACAATCTAAAACGATATATATTGTTTTGTTATCTTGGCAGCAGTGATATCCAAAAACAAATAATAATATTCAAAAAAGGGTATTGTCTTTAGAAGTAGCAAAGAGAGAAACATTCAACGATCTTAAAATTATCTGTATTCGAAAACAGAACTATTTTTACCAGCATAGGGAACATCCGTTTTACTTGTTAACAATTCATGTGATGGTAACATTCTTGGTTCATTGTTTAGCGCTATGAGATAATCTCTATTTCTTTGTTAACAATCCATGTGATTTATATAGTATGTAGATTGGAGAGTATCTTACTTATTTATTTTCAATTCGTCAAACATTAACAGATACCTAATTATTGTATGGATCTGACAGAACCACATTTTAACTTGTGACAAAATTACTGTTGTGACGTTTAGGTGGAAAAATAATCTCAGTATGATAAATTGTTTCACGCATCTTTAATGATGTATGTTTGATGTTAATAGAAGTATAAAAAAAATATGATTACATATATAACTAGAGGTAGTGACAGAGAAGAGTGATAAACAGACAAATATTTGTCCTTGGTTTAGAATGTTGATCTGTTGCATGTGAGAATCACACAGTTCCTCAAACTGTTATAAAAAAAGTGCTATAGGAATAGAACTGGTATATTCAGGCTTTATTTTTCCAATTTTAAGTGAAACGTTTTTTATAAAACTTCTATATCAGTGTAACTGAAACGTATACAACTTAACTGTGACGATAAGCACTGTACATTCTAGTTATTTCTATAGCATCTCAGCTGGAAGAAAATCATATTTCAACATCTGGATCGTAAGTCTTAACTGTATTTTTCTAATTTATTCAATTAAATCCAAATACAGTCTTTAGGATTTTCCATTTTCTTTCAGTTCTATTTTTCTTGACATAATGGTCACATAACGGTCATCAGTATCTTCGAACATGTTTTCTCTCCTTCTCTCTTACCCCAAGAAAATAAATGTATCATCACCGTGATGATAGTAGACCTGTTAATATAAAAAAGTCTGTGTTTGTGTTATGTGCGTCCATGTAACTAACGGCTAGAATTATTACATAGCAGACGCTTAAGGAACTCTATTTTGATCAAATATGTAGTAATCAATAGAACACAGACAGTGTTTCTTTACAGTTTTTTTACCACTGTTTGTAATATCTAGTAATCAATAGAACAGAGACAGTGTTTCTTTACAGTTTGTTCACCGCTGTATGTAATATGTGGTAATCAATAGAACAGATATAGTGTTTTTTACACTAAAGAAAACAATATCTAACGGTCTTAGAGAATAAATAATAATTTTGATATGTGCGGTTTTACATTTTTACTTCTTTAAAACAATTTTATTTCGATAAAAAGTTTACAGTTTTTGTAGTTGCGCAAAGGTTTAAGGAAACAACAACATTGTTACGAATAGATATTACTTAGTCTCATACAAACTGTTGAAAAATACCAGAAATCTAGTGTAAACTGATTAAGCTATGGTTATCCCTAATCTCCTGTCCTAATTGTGATGGAAGGAGACAGAGCAATAAAAGCTACAGGAGCAACTGAAAAAGAAACCAGATAGAAGAAATAAAGTTGGTACATGTAGTAAATAGGCTAACATTACAGAACTCTAATGGACTCGTGATGCAATGTCACCGCTTTTCTTCTTGTCATAATGTACTGTCATCTTGCTCAAAGAATACCGTGACATCAGTGTTCCACAAGTATGTTTTGTTTCATAGCAAAACAAACACGTCATAGACTGATAATATTTTTCTAATTAAGTTATAACATTCACCTGATAAGAAACCTAAACTAGCCAAATTTTTCAGTGTTTTAATCTTCTGAAGTTCGACCTTTTTCAGAAACTTTAAATGAAGAAAATTGAAAGTTGTTAGAACCAAGAATTCTACAACTGTTGATTTGAAAACTAGTGTCGCTTATTTGAAAGTGTATCAGTTCCATAAATATGAAATAGTCATCAGACACTGGCTGAATAGTGCTGTTTATGTTTTTAGAATTTTCACGTTTGAGTTAAATAGAAAGATAATAATCAGAAGAGAGTTAAAATAGTAGTATTTTAAACTTTTGTTTCTAATTTCGCGCAAAGCTACACGAGGACTTTATGCGTTAGCTGTCCATAATATAGCAGCGTAAGACTAGAGGAAAGGCAGCTAGTCATCACTGCCTACCACCAACTCTTGGCTTACTCATTAACCAACAAATAGTGGGATTGACATTCACTTTATAACGCTCCCACGGCTAAAAGGGCGAGCATGTTTAGTGTGACAAAGATTCGAACCCGCGACTTTCTGTCCATGTAGAGCCGCTATTTTAAATTTAAATAGTGATTCATTTCTTCTTGACATAATTGTTTATAACTGTTGGTTCTATGAAACTTATTTAACTCTGCAAAAAAGTCAAAACGGGTTTAATAATATTAGCAACAAAGTTAACAGCGCTCCTTTGGTTGAATAGTCCACTGAGTGGCTGTAAGCGGCCTAGAATATTTTTTTTCTTAGCAATCTCTCAAGTTATCCATTTTCTTTGGTTCCAAAACAACAAAATGTTATTAGAACACGGTTCCTGCTTTCGTTTAGATTAGGGAAACCGAGGTTCCAGGTTTGGTCTTTCGTCTCACATAGAAATAGAATGTCAACAATCCATTAAGGAGACAAATTATTTTCAACGTTAAGATATATTTGTCTTTATTTGTGGAATTAGAACGCACGAAAAAAACTTTACCGTGAATAACACTCAACCCTTATAAAGTGAGCCAATAAAAGAAACAGCGGAAAGAAAAAAAAAGAGAAATCGAAAGTTATTAATTTATCTTATTACTAACCACAAACATGGTTGTCCTTTTTCCATGATTCTCTTTATATGTGTATATATATACATATATATATTAATGAAATTAAATAATTAGATCCAAATGAAGCCAAATAAGTAAACAAAATCATGAGAAAGAGCTGTGTTAAAAACAGCAGATCCCAACCTATGATTAATTGTATTATAATTATAGATTTTTAAGCCATAAACAAAACACATTAAAATTAAACAAAATAAAGTGCATATTTTAAAAAGATCCTAGGGTACAAGATACAATGTGGGATTATAAAACGTATCCTAGGTTTTGGAGGTGACTGAGAAAGTAGGACCCACATTGCGGTAGGGGTACACCGTCTATCAGTCTTAACCTTCAAATCGGTAGTCTTAAATAAGATGATTAGAAATTTAGAAATTAGATGAGCGAGATGTGGGTTGCTTTAGCCCACATCGTCCAACATTTATATCACCATTCACTGCCTGCAGACAGTTGTGGGAAGGTGACTACTCTTCCAAGTTAAAATAAGAATAAGAAAAAGATAAACATAAAAATATGAAAAATAAACAAATAAAATAAAAAATAAGATGCTACTATTTAGGGGTAAATAATATAAAACTTACCTCTTGAATTTAGCGTTCTTGTCCCCAGTATGGTATAGGCACTAATTAACACGACATCAGTGAAGTGATAGTTTACTCTGATTGTTGTGTTTTTATATACGGCTCAAGGTATCCATAAAGTAGTGCAAACATCTTAAATGACCTTATTTTTAACTAAAAATAATTTTAGTAAGGTTTCTCTTACTTTACTTTCTTTATATTTATTTAAAACATTTTTGTATTTATTACAGAATAATTTAATAATTTTATCTAAAATTTCTTTATTAAATCCATTGACTATTAATTTTTGTATATCAACATTATTAATAAAATATTGTTATTTGTTATAAAATTTCTAATATTTATATGTGTGTGCATATATATATATATTAGTGAAATTTAAAAAAATTACATCCAAATGAAGCCAAATAAGTAAAAAAAATCATGAGGATGGACTGCGTTAAAAACAGCAAATCCCAACCTATGATTAATTACATTGTAACCATAAATTTTTAAGCCATGAACAAAACACATTAAAATTAAGTTAAATACGCTGCATATTTTTGAAAAAGATCCTAGGGTACAAGCTACAACGTGGGATTATAAAATGAATCATAGGTTTTGGAGGTAACAGTGGAAGTAGGACCCACATTGCAGTGGGGATACACTGTCTATCAGTCTTAACCTCAATATCTTAACTTCAATATCTAATACAGAAGTAGATTATTTAGATTTAGAAATTAAAAAAAACTGATAAGGATATCAATGTAAATATTTTTGATAAAAGAAAATATTTTACTTTTCCAGTTTAGAGTCTACTCTATTTTAATAGTTATAAACATTATAACTTCGCAATTATTCAGATATTGTAAAATTTGTAATAAATTACAATATTTTATCAGTAATATGGAAATATTGATACAAAAATTAATACTTAGTGGATTTAATAACGAAACTTTAAATAAAATTATTAGACTATTCTGTGACAAATATAAGAATGTATTAAATAAAGAAATAAATATTAGAGAAAGTTTACTTAAAATTTCTGACACCTATTTTTTAGTTATGAATAAAGTCATCTAACACTTGGCACTACTTTATGTGGATGTACACCTTGCCGCATATAAAGGCTTGCTTAAAATATGATAGTCACAGTAGATTTAATGAATGGGTGGTGGTTGCGAACTATATTGGTGTCAATGGGATACTTCATGCTGGGATGATTCGTGTTCTGTGCTATCAATTAGTCCCTTTCTACCATACTGGGGGCTAGAATGCTAACTTCAAGAGGTAAGTTTTCAACTTACTTACCCACAAATGGTTGTATCTTATTTTCTTATTTTTATTTCAATTAATTTTTCTTTACTTTGGAGAGTAGTCACCTACTTATAACTGTCTGCAGGCAGTGAAGGGTAATAAAGATGTTGGACATTGTGGGCTTGAGCACCCACATCTCGCTCTCCTAATTTCTATTTCTATATTTATTGCTACTCTTTTTATTTCTTATATGAGACTGGTGAATGGAGCTTAAGACTGATAGACAGTGTTTCCCCTCCGCAATGTGGGACCTACTTCAACAGTCACCTCCAAAACCTAAGATAATTTTCTAATCCCACATTATGGTTTGTATTCTGGAATCTTTTCCATTATTGCAGCGTTTTTGTTTAATTTATTTTTGTTTCGGCTTGTTTTTAAGTTACAACAAACAAATATAATTAGTCAGAAGTTTGAATTTGCTGTTTTGACGCTGTTCTTCCTTGTGATTTTGTTTACTTAATTTTATCAAAATGTATTAATTTTGACTAATATATATATATATATATTGTTCATAAAAATTATTTCCAAAATTAAATACCAGCTGTTTTCAAATGTTTTGAATAATGAAGTTCTCAGTGCAAAGGAATAAAACGAAGTTTAATGAACTTTTGTTAGTCTGAAATTCCCACATGTTCATTTTTTTTTAAATGGGCTCCTTACAAAAAAGAGTAAAAATTGATAGCGTAGCTGGACAATGAGACTTTCTTAATGTATCATGATTTATTTTCAACTTTCTCGTTTGTTGATTCTCTATTTATTTCAATATAACTACTTTTTATCTCGGAAGAGAAACGTAACACGTATACCAGGACACAAGATTCAAACAGAACAAAATAACCTGTTATATGTTTTCCGTACACGCAGAATCTATTGGTACTCGTGAAATGTAGTTCACCTCTTAAGTAGACTTCTTCCATTAAGTGTATACGTGAGGATGGAAAGAAATTACTTACTGGGCTTGATGCTAACGCAAAATCTGTACCTTTTCCAACATTATGTTCTTGGTTACGTGGAACAAAATAATGATGTTTGTTTAACCTTAAAACCTGAAGCACACATCATAGCATAGCCTATACATATCGATATAGGTAAGACCTTCAAGGTTTGACAAGTTGGGATTTTCGTATCATTGCCATTAAATAACAGCATAAAAGTTACATTCGTAGAATGTACAACCACCTATTGACGGATATATTTTTCGAAAAATATTTCGCCTTTCTCTGTTTTTTCCCCCTCTGTCTTTGGTTCTTCCCTGTGGTTGTTTGCACAATTAGGAGTTGTGACAGAAGTCTTGTTGGCTGATATTCAGCACCTAAAACTTGTAAGCATTTAAAATACAATATTCGTAGGATAAATTGTGTTTCTTTAGTGCAAAGGATCAAAATTTAGCACATAACAGTGGACTCTGAAAAAATGTCTTACAAAAATAAAATAAATTCAGTTATGAACCATAAATCTCAGATTCTCCTTGTTACATTTCCTACAGACAAACATTCCTTGAAATCCACGTTTTATATTTTATTGAAACACATTTCCTCAAAAAACAAAAAAAAAAATCTATAAGTAATTAATTTCGTGTATATAGCGCCATCTAGCGTCATGATATAAAATACTGCGTGTACGTACGTATTTTGTATTATTTTCCACGTGTCGCATAGTAAGAATTGAATTTACAGTGCTAAAATCAAGGGTTCGATTCCTCTCAGTGAGCACAGCAGACAGCCCGGCGTGGCTTTGTTATAAGATAAACACACACATTTATATTCACAAAAATAAAAGAGCAAAAGACACTTTATTTCTCAGGTTTACCGAGTTAGATCAGATTCGGGAAATTCTTATACACATCCCTACATCAAGTTTATATTAATAGAGCTTATCAAGGTTTGTCTTTGTTCAGAGTTGAAACAGAAATGGTTTGAAATATTTCTGCTGTACTCACCACGGGTATCAAAATGCAGTTTTTGCTCCTGAAGAGCTTGATCTCAGTCAGAGGAGTTTGGTAAAGCTAAGAATAGGTCGTGCCTTTCCTTTCTTCTTTAACAACCAAGGTTTCTTTAATTAGTTGGTTTACTGAATAATTACTGTACTAATTACTTAAAACTTTATTCACACATACACGGGTTCCCCGTGTATATACAAGGTTCCCTCCCCCAGTAAAAACATACATATCATGTGTATGCAAGGTTTCCTCTCCAGTTAAAACACACATATCGTGTGTATAAAAAAGTTCCCTCCCAAGTTAAAACACATATATCATGTATATACAAGGTTCCCTCCCTTTCAACATGTGTGTTTTAAATGGATTTTATACGTATGTATCAACCAATTTTTAATAAATAAAAATATTTGGAAATATTGGGAATCTCTGCAGAAATCCGTAATTTTTTTCAAAGAATCGGGTGTTATATTTCTATAAATCAACTCAGAACTCTTTACCGTCTAACAGTGATGTCTGTGAGGTTTAGCGTTTAGACATTAGAGAGAAGTTTATGCAGAATTCGACATGTAAAGTTGTTACTTCCGTGGAGGTTGCTGCGATGCTGTGAATGTTTAAAATATTTCGAGAAGCTATACAAGGGTTACCTATAGTAGCCATCCCTAATTTTCAAACTTTATACTAGAGAAGAAAACAGGTGATTATCAGCACCCGCCGTGAACTTCAGGAGCGCAACCCTTTAAATTCACTGTGCATTCACTAGACCTTGCCAAGCTCGAATCGAATAGTCTAAGGCTCGAGATTAAACACCATTCGATTTCAGTTAAAAGCGCAATATAACAATGAATATTAATTTCCTTATTCATTTCAAAGAATCTGGCCAGGTACTTGTGGCGACAAAAGACATTGACTGGCTACCCCTCCAATTGAGGAGAGCTGCACTTGGATCTTAGCAGTCTCTAACCTGTTCACTTAAACCAGATGTTATGAAACAATGAAAGTAAACTTTTTAATGAACATTATTATAATACAAATGAATTCCGGAGTGGGTCTTCAACTAAGGACTTTGAATAACAGAGGCACTGCTCTATTCTACTGAGCTATCCATGAGTACAAGTCGCTCCCTTATCCTCCACTCATAAGATTTATACTTTTAAGTATGAAGTTTCATAATACTTTATCAATACATCTTCTATTAAAACATAAGCTTTCACCTTATTCTATTTCATGTTTTCTTGTGCTATTACTTTCCTGGGAACCACGAGAGTAATGACACAGTACTACTGGGAATAGCATGACTGCCTGTACTTTTAATAGGAATCACTTTAGTTTGAAATTGTTTTGACTGGTGTTTGACAGCCAACAGAAAATGTAAACTAATACCATGTGACTGTATTCTGGTGCAGTTCATATTCACAAAATACGAATTGATTAATCCCATGATATTTGCCTTTTACAACTATTTAATGTTTCAAAATGTACTTTCACTATAGAACACGTTTAATATGGCGTACAACTTACATTGAAAAAACAAAAAAAACTTAAATTTATCCTAGTATAAAAGGTATATGTGGCTAAAAGACTCCACAACAGTGGGAATACACCATCAAGTAAAGCGGTTCTTTTCGTTCACGTACCACTTCGGCCATGCAAAGAACCTCAGGACCACCTACCGGTCATTAAGAAAGCACTCATTAGTGACTTGCATTTTGGACCTGTCCGCGGACCACACTTCGAGAACCATTGATCTGGAGAATCTAATCTTTATTGCCATATCTCACGTGTGAAGCTGAAAAATAATATTAGGATAATTAATGCACACAATGTCCCACACCTACAATGACCGTTCATTGCTATCACCATTAATTAGAAGATAGTTACACCTATACAGAAAAGTAAAGAACGAATATTTGGAAAACAATTACTAATATACTAATAAAGAAGGTTGTTAAAATCTATTTCCCAAAGTTGATATAATATAGTTACGAACATGGAAATGTTTAGTCAATATTTAATATTACTAGAATGAAAACAAAATGTACACTCCAAATCCAAGACTGTTGATTAACACTATCTACACTGTCATCTTTAAATTAAAAAAAACAACAACATATTAATATAGAAACCATCATTCACAGCTATGATACCCAGTCACTGTTTCCATACATTCTAATTATTCTTATGTTTAAATTATAACCACTTTGTTATGTATACCTAACATAGGCTTATAAATTTATAAGTTACTTTTAATACTTATACATATTTTTATCTTTGTAGTTTTATTATTATATTACATTAACTTTTAAACATCAACTGGTATCAAGTACTCCTTTATGTAATACTACATACACCTGCAAACCTGAACCAGTATTGAGTAGTTTCTCTCTAATAATACATTAACCTCCAAATATGAACCAGTATCAAGTAGTTTAAAAACTTTATAGATTGGACTATTATTAAGTAGTTATTTATGTAATACTACATTAACTTAACAATTCGACTATTATCAAGTAGTTCGTTATGTTATATTAAATTAACTAAAAAATTGGACTACTATCAAGTAGTTCGTTATGTTATATTACAAGAACTTTCAAAAACTGGACTATTATCAAGTAGCTCTTTACATAATTTTAAATTACGTTTAAAAACTCGACTGTTATCAAGTAATTATTCATGTTATATTACATAAATTTTAAAAACTGGACTATGATCACGTAGTTCTTTCTGGCAGACTCGATAATTGATATTGGTTTTTCTTTATGACTATGTTTTTACAGCTTGTAAAACTCAACAAAATTCTATATGTGATTTGATGTAAACGTTGGATAAAAGAACCACTGGGAATAGTGCCAGCTAGAGCCATAAGGAAGGTTTTTCACAAACATTTCCACATGAATGGAGCCATTTATAAACCCTAGATATGAGGGTAATTGAGCATAAGTGACTTACAACTTTTGATAATAATCCCATATTATCTGTTTTTGACCAACATTAATCATTCTAAGAAGTGAAAAACCAACTGGTTGGCTTAACCTCGTAAAAATTCAACGAATCTGTCGTCCCATAAAAAAAGATTGATGCAGATGTCACGAACGAAACGTTGTGAATGCACAAAAACGTTCATACAATGCTAAATCACTTTCCTGAGATCGAAGTTTCGCCCAAATGTTCCATAAACTATATTAACTTTTCCTTAATATTATCTCAGGTCTACGGCTATATTATAAGCCCGTCATATCTCAACCTCAGTACTGCAGGCGCGTTACAACATATGCTTCATTAAACTCTATTGAATACATAAAGTTTAGAGACAACTTGACGTGAAAAGATCGTTTCCTAGAGATGGGTTTTCCCAGCTACCACTGGTCAATTATATTTGTTATAGAAAAACTACTGCGTTGAAATGGACCAATCAGTAACGTTCTCCTGATCACTTGTACTTAAGATCCCCACACAATACGATAAATCATACGAGGTCACAGTCGTACTGTTGAAATACAGCACCTCTCACAGTCTTACTGATGCAACACAGTAGTAGTCACAGTCGAACTGATGAAACACATTACCAATCACTGTAGTACTGATGAAACACTTTACCAGTCATAATCGTACTGATGAAACACTTTACCAGTCATAATCGTACTGGTGAAACAACTTTACCAGTCACAGTCGTACTGTTGAAATACGGCACCAATCAAAGTCGTACTGATGAAACACAGCAGTAGTCACAGTCGAACTGATAAAACACAGTACCAATCACTGTAGTACTGATGAAACACACAACCAGTCACGTTAGTAAAAATGAAACACACGTTGGTAAAGATTAAACACAGTTATAGTCACAGGTTAATAAAAGAATGATGATTACCTGTAATGAAATACAAGATTGTGTGTCCACAGCCCTGTAGTCAATTATAAAATGTATTAATAACAATTGACAAAATGAAATATCTATATCTATTTGATTTAAAGCTTTTCTGTAATATTCAACGTTTTAGTATAATTAAACATTTACTGTATATTTTGATTACTGCGTAGTAAAAAACATTACTTTAGGATGCATCTCAAAACTTCACGAAAAAACAACACGCTCAAGGGCTCAAGATTTTTTTTCCTATACTTGAATATGCATTTTGTATTAATCACAGAAATCTACAAGTCACCTTCTCTTTCACATCATCAATGAGAAGTTCTAGTGGAGTGGGTGTCCTGATATATAAAACAAACTGTATAGTTAATTTTAACAATCCGGACCTTCGTTGATAAAAAAAAACAACATACCAATGACGTCTTTTGGTTTTCCGTTGTTCTGAGAACTTTAATATTTAAAAGACATTTTTATAGTTAGTTTAAGAAGACAAAAACAACGCGATTCACTTTACTCCATATATGCAGCGGTGATCAATCACTTAGTTATTTATTAATTTAATTCATGACGTGCCAGTCTTCAGCATTTAGATAGAAGTGCTTAAAGTAGTTAATTGTGGTATATGTGATTCACTAACACTAACAAAGATAAATTGTTAATTAATGTTAATGGATCTTCTGAGATAAAAACACAGTGAAACTTTATATAGAAACTAAATCTTACAGGTTAGATAGTGAAGAGATTCCGGTTGTGTGTAGTGACAGTTCAGAGTAAGAGACAGTAGCTTTTTTCTTTCAGAATTCGGAAGTTTACAGTTGCGGATATATAACACTTTTTGATTACCATTCCTGTAATACCCTAAAATAAAGATGGAAAAAGATGAATACGGTATCACTATTTCATTACAGACTGATAAACGGATGTAGCAGTGTCAGTCTCACTTCGAAATAACTGATAATATCTTTTAAATAAAGTAGCAACTGTAATGCTACGAGCTGACAATGAGTAACTCATAACTGAGAGAGCTGATATCTGTCTTATTCATTTTTCTTTTCTCTCGGGTACCCCAGTGGCACAACGATATATCTCCGGACTTACAACGCTAATAACCGGGTTTCGATACCCGTGGTGAACAGATCACAGATAGCCCCTTGTGTAGCTTTGTGTTTAACTTCAAACAAACAAAACTAAAACTTCTCTGTTGGAAAATACGAAATGTCTGATTAGGTTACTCATTTAATAATATTAATGTTCGAAAACATGGAAATGTTAACTAATAATATAATATCTTTTAACCTTTCATCCCACTTCGATAAAATTTAAAACCAACCTCAAATCACATCAAAGTGAATTGACTGAAATCAGAGGTGGAGATGTTTACATTCGCACTAGGATTTTTTGTTAGAAATTATTAGAGATATACCTTTTTTTGCTAATTACGGTAGATGAAAGACGTAGAAAAGGAAGAAAATATCTTATGAGAAACTTTTGTATTAACACGTTTGGTGAACTCTGGTAGAATAATCCGATAAAGTATGCTCAGCTGTTTGTACATATTACATGTTCTGAAAGTTAGTGAATTAAAGAAATATAAATATAAAAATTATATAACTTCTCTCTTCTAATAAAATTTCTTGATATTTAATTAGTTTTCAATAACTAGAAGAGTGTTTTATTTTTTCAATTAGTATAATTAGTTAGGGACGTTTGGTATGAAGGCTGTTAAATAAAAAGTTGGTATTTGGGAATGTAGCAAAAAAATTGAATATCTCGAGAAGCCACAAGTCGTGGGTTTAAGAATAATTAAAGTAAGGGTAAGTTAAACCACTAATACTCTATTTTGGACATTTAATTAAATAAGTTTAACATGTTTCCTAATTGTTATCACATTCCATCTTTCTGCACTTCAGATATTTAATTATTGATTCTCAGTAAACACGTGAATCAACTGTAAAAAAAGACGTTAACAAATATTGTTATTTTTACTCTTTGTTTGTTTTACTTAGAGCAAAGCCACATCGGGCTATCTGATGTGTCCACCGAGGAGAATGGAGACCCTACAGTCTGAGGACTTATCATTGTCCTAGAGGAGGTCGTATTACTTTTTAACCCTCAAAAAGTGCAAACTCAATACAATAAGTTTTGGCCCTAAGCCTACTTCAGCTTAATACAGCGAAGTCTAACTTAACATTTCGAATTTATTCAAACACAAAATGCACGAGCAAATAAAGATAAAAGCAACTCTAAAAATAGCCATTGGCTGACCGATAAACTTTCAAAATTCATTGGAATTTTCATCTTCACCAAGTATACTTTAGTTTATCTTAGAAAATATGTACTTGCTAATAAAGATATAAGGAAAAATGCAATCAGTTTTGTAACTTAATATACCGACTGACTACGAGGTTTGGAACAGAGAGTATCAGATACGACAAGTAGTGTTAATATGTATGTTTTACACTTTTAATTATTTGGTTAATTGTAATATTTTCATGCGACAGATACCGCTGAGTGACTGTCCTCCCTCTCCTTATTTAAACAATTGGAAATGGCAATGTTTAAACCATAGGTGTCGCTCAGGTGCAAGAGGATGTTGTTGTTTTTTGTTGTTTTTGAATTAAGCACAAGGCTACTCAATGGTTTATCTGTGCTCTGCCCACCACGGGTATCGAAACCCGGTTTTTAGCGTTGTAAGTCCGCAGACATACCGCTGAGACACTGGGGGGCGGTGCAAGAGGAAACAGGTTAGCAAATCAACTTAATCTAATAAGCGCAAACTGGGCTTACATTTAACTATAGTACTGAGGTAATTCGTGATGACAAAAAAACCCACTTGAAGTAAAAATGTATCTCAGGACGACTGTTGTGGGCATTAACACTTTTACCAAATTAAAGCAGAAAACAACTTTTCGACCTCCTTATGTTATCTTCAGGTCGATAAAGAGAGAGTTTACAACTGACCGTTGCCAAGCACGTCTTAGGGTCGAGTGTGTAAACGGGTACTAAAAAACATCTTCACACGTTTTTGAACACTGCAACTAAAATAAACACAGCATAACCATGGAAAAACCGAGATACTAAGTAGGGAAACAAATATAAACAACGCAAAAGCAAAGAATCTCTACTTTACAACAGTTAAAACCAAAATAAAGGAACACCTTAATACCTATACTAATTAATAACCTAATATCTAACTGCAACGCCCCTACAATCCTGTACCAGTTTACACTGTCGTCCCTAAGACATGTCCTCGGCAATGGTCAGTTGCAAACTCTCTCTTTGTTAACCTGAAGATGCCCTAAGAAGGTCGAAACGTTGTTCTCAGCTTTATTTTGGTAGAAGTGTTAATACCCCTACCAGCTGTCCTGAGATATAGTTGTGAGGTAAGAATCCGTTGAAGTTTTGAGTTCATTTGTCCCAAATAAAACCTTATACTTGTGCAAAGCGTTCACGAATATATGTGCTAGTTGATTATTGGTTCTTCGACAATATTAAACATAATTCGTTAAGTAAAATTATATTTTCCTTGAAATCATGAATTTAAATCTGCATCAAACTATAGTTCGCATTTAGAGTGCAACTTGTTCAATTAGTGTCGTAACAATTCCGACTGAGAGCGCCATTCGTTTCATGCTTGAGTTACAGTTCACACGACGCAAACATTATTTAAAGTTAAGTTGAAAAAACAAACAAAAAACTAGTTTAGAAAACGTGTATCGTCTACTTTAAGCACACTTATTTAATCGATCATGAAAGTTCTGGACACATGAAAAGCAAAAACTGGTATTAACACTTTTGTGTATATTTCACTAAAAATAAAACGTAGATGCGTTATTTAAGGCTAAAAGCAAACAAAAACACTTCTACTAACACGACGATAAGTGGTGCGTTTATTTAGTCATCATTAATAATTTAATAATGAAAGCAATAAACAGTTATCATAGTATATCAACAACACTGCATCTTCTATATCCATTGCCGATGAGACTTTTCCCTAATTCCAAATCTCTTATCTAAATGTGTATTTATATTTTGTACTTATGGCAAAAACTGCTAAATTTATATACAATCAGCGCTACTTTTGAATTGCTGACCAAAAGGCCAGTCAGAAGTACTCTACCACCCATCATCTACCCTGAGGGACTGACTGTCACTCTTATAACGTACTACCAGTTTAAAGCGTAGAAAAATTAGATTAAATGTTCCTAATTTAGAACTATTCACCAGAAGGAGTACAAACAAGTATTCTCAACGGAATAGCGTCATTAACTGCCACGCTTATAACGTCGCCATATCGATAAATGCAGAAGGTGTACAACAGTAATTTTGTAATTCTAATTTTAATTCCCTCAATAATTGTTTTTGAAGAGAAAATATCGGTCCTTCCAGTGGCTCAACGGTAAAACTGAAGGCTTATAAAGTAAAATCGGATTTCAATACCCCTGGAAAGCATAGCATAAATCGCCCATTGTTTAGTTTTCGGCTTAACAACAAACAAGTAAACACTTCTTTTTCCGATATGTTTTTGTTGTTGTTGTTATTGCAAACTGTTTACTATGTAGCTGTTTGTTGTAAACATATAAATTGATCTGATTCTTGATAAAATTTCAGGCACCTGAAGACGAAAGACGGAAAGTTGATCTAATTTTCGTTCTTAACATTTGTGTTTCTACAGCAGATAGTTGTCATCCATTCAACTAAGATTCGACATGAATATTCTACTTTGATTCCTGCATAACGTTAGCTCCTGAGAAACATGTTTTTTATCCTGTATAGTACGATACTCCGTATCTTATTGTAGTTTTGACACTAAGAACAGACTCAATTTGATGATTATGTGTATAAGAAATCGTCGATTTTTAAAAATACTTCTCACTCATTTGTTTCTGTCTATTCACAAATGAAACATTTAACAGTATTCAGGTTTACTAGCGCTCTCTAGCGGGAAAAGAATGCGAAACGGTTGTGTTCGATAGGTAGGTTGATTTATGACAATATTATTTACATCTTTCAATAGGCTAATAATCCTCGACCTCTATAAAGGCTCGTTTACATACCTAACTTACATAGAAATAAAAGTTAAACAGCTATAGTAACTAAACTATTACTAAAAAAGACTAGAGCTAAACCATAAATGGTTTTCCCAGTGACGTCATCACTTAAAGCAACGAATGGCGTTGCTTTAATGATATGAAGTCGAACTGGTGAGAACATATTGATATAACATCGTCTTCTTGATGTGAAATAGCTTGGTGTCTAATCAACCATACAGTTAAACTTTGAAACTTCCACTACAGAGGTCGCACCATAACTCTTAAATAAAGCTGAGAATTTTCTAACTGCTAAGCTCCGCCATTATTACTATGTCAAAAATTCAGCCCCACCAAGTCCAATGTTTTCTATCAATTGAATGCCATCATTTTTACTATTCCAAAGTTCTAAACCTCTTGAAGTTCACTATTATTTCTAGCTTCAGCGATCCCTACCCACTGAAGTCCTCCATTTTTAAAAGGTCCAGAATTCTCTATTAGTTGTACGTCAACATTCTTAATAGGTCTTGGGGTCTCTATCAGCTAAATCGCAAAATCTTCACTAAGTCTAAAATTTTACAGAATTCGAGACTCGTCTTTATTGAAATTCTAGTCATCAAACACAATCGTACGTAATACTGGTTTTTATAAAAAATAAAGTTAAATTTTTCATCTACAAAAATATTTGTCTGAAATTCATCACAAAACTACACTATGGTATATCTGTGCTCTGTTCACCACGGGTATCGAGACTCAGATTATGGCGTTATAAGTCCGCAGACATACCGTTACGCCACTAGAATGCTTTAACTAAAACCATTACATTTGACCTTAGGAACTAAATTGTATTCGTGAATACTTTCTCATGTCAAAATTACATGAGTAAAATAAAATATTATATCTGAAGTATATTACTTGTACTTCACTAGAGATAGTAAGAGTTACGAAAAAGCTACAACCCTATATTTAATTAAGTTAAATTCGAAGTTACTCACTGTTTAGATACAACACTTTAATATTAAGTATCTTTCTTCACTGAGTGAGTTTGATCACCTCTTCTAATTAACCAATCACAATATCAAAAGAAAAATATCAAACGCGCTTCTACTCATAATCTAATTAATATTTTCATAGTTGAAATGAATTTTTTCAACAAGAACTTATCGATTTTTAATTAGGTGTTTGCTTCAGCTATCACGACGTGAGCTAGTAACCAAATTACTTGAAACTTACAGTTTATATTAACCTGATTTATCATACAAATACTGAAATGCTGGTTAAACAGTGTATAAACCACAACTAAAGGCTACTAACAACCAGTCACTCAACCGAAATACTACCTCAAATTGTTATTCACAAACAGTCACACAAGCAAAATGCTCCCTAAAATTATGGCTTACAACCAGTCACACAACCGAATTACCAGCTAAAAACTGTTATTCACAACCAGCAAATAGCCAAAAGATTATATAAAAATGTTGTTCATATCCAGCCACCAACCAATACATAAGAGTGTTGTTCACATTTAGCCACCAACCACTATATAAGAATGTTATTCACATCTAGCCACCAACCACTATATAAAAATGTTATTTACATCTAGCTACCAACCACTATATAAAAATGTTATTCACATCTAGCCACCAACCACTGTATAAAAATGTTATTTACATCTAGCTACCAACCACTATATAAGAATGTTATTCACATCTAGCCACCAACCACTATATAAAAATGTTATTCACATCTAGCCACCAACCACTATATAAGACTGTAGTTCACACCCAGCCACCAACCACTATATAAAAATCTTGTTCGTATCCAGCCACCAACAAAAGACTAAATAAGAATATTGTTCACATCCAGCCATCAACCAAAATACTATGTAAGAACCAGAGATGTCGAGAAAACCAACTTGCAGAGAAAAATATATATGTAAAAACGTTGTTCACATCCAGCCAGTATTGTCCACTAATAGTGTTATTGTGAAGATTATTTACAGTTTGTCTTTTGTAATTATTTAAGTGAGGAACCCAGTTTCTACATCAATGAATCTCTGTGACACAGTTTCTACATCACTGGATCTCTGTGATCTAGTTTCTACATCACTGGATCTCTGTGACCCAGTTTCTACATCACTGGATCTCTGTGACACAGTTTCTACATCACTGGATCTCTGTGACACAGTTTCTATATCACTGGATTTCTGCTCCTATTCCTACATCTCTGGATTTTTCTCAACACAAGATCCTGACACATGATACTACAATATAATTTAATATTTATGAGCTTTAGTAAGTCATATTTTTACACATGTCATTTAAACATGTTAATTTTAATTCCTTGGCATTACTTGCGCTCTGTAACAGACTTTACTAATGTTCTAAACCTAGTCTTGTTCCCCACATATCTTTTTTTGTATAATGTATATGTTTTATTTCAATATAAACTTATCCCACACATGCTGTGCCTACCTTTCCTTAACCTCTGTATGAAATAAATAATGAGTGTTAATGATAGTTAAAATGTTTAAAATATTGAGTATGGCCAGTAAGAAAAGGTACTTTCTTTTGTGCTTTTTATGATAACGTTGGTTTGATTGTTGTTAAGCACAAAGTTACAGAGTATACTATCGGTTCTCTGCCCTCCACAGGAATCAATATCCGATTTTTAGCATACTTGAACCAACGGACTTTCCGTTGAACCATTGGGGTCCACTACGTTGGTGATTCGCAGTTTGCCCCATTCCAAATTTTTTAGGTTATATAAGAATTTCTTATTTTTTTCTGTATTTAATTCTTTTTCTTATATCTGTGTATTTTTGTAACGCCACCTACATTGGTCTCATTTCACTCCCAGGTTTTGATTTCATGGCATTATTTCTCCAATGTCTGATATTCGTTTAATTCTAAAGTAGCTTCTAGTAAAAGCGAAAAGTTCACTTACTATTCTGCTAATTTTGCTTTATAAGAAACACAATAACATAAACGAACAGAATGTTCACAATGAATAATGGTCGAACATACGAGTGAATCTTCTGTTAAATCTGTAGATGTTACACAGCCGTCTTAGATCCAGCTCTTCTTAACAATATATGAGCAGTTACAAATTTTTACGATAGACAGCAATAAAGCTGTAGACTGAAAATAAAGCAGTTAATTGTTAACCTAAATTCAAAGTTATTGTGTGATAATTATTTCAGCCAAATATAGTGGTATGCCAGCTGCATCGTTTCAAATATTAAATTAATCACATTACAAGAACAGAAAGCCTCGTCGTAAAAACCCATTAAATGGATAATATTCTCAAGAGGTATAATAGAGCTTTAGTGTATTTGTTTGTTTGTTTTTTTATTTCGCGCAAAGCTACTAGAGGGCTATCAGCGCTAGCTGATAGCTAATTTAGCAATGTAAGACTACAGGGAAGGCACCCATCACCAACTCTTGCGTTATTCTTTTACCAACGAATAGTGGGAATGACTATCACATTATAACACCCTACGACTGAAAGGGTGAGCATGTTTAGTGCTACGGGGATTCGAACCCGCGACCCTCGAATTACGAGTCAAACACCTTAGCCCACCTGGCCATGCCGGGCTTCAGCTTTAGTATAACTAGAAGTATTGTCTATGACGTCTTTAGCAGCATCAAATGAAAGACAAGGGAATAATATACATAAAAACATTTTTTTTTGACATTTCAAGAGCTGGCGAGTGAAGAGAGGAAAGGCCATCTGGTGTGGCTTGTTTTCTACCAGTCAATTTGCCAAGATCCATACAGTAAGAAGAATATGGAAACTAAAATTCTACTCGAGTTTTGTATAGAAAATAAACCATTTTTTAATAAATAAAATCAGAAAGGTTATTAGCTTCAACATAAAGCATGCACATCGTTTAGATGTAACACAGATAAAAACTCTATCGAAAGCCTAACGGACAAGTTGGCATTTAGAGGAAAGGTGAATTCTGACACTGGATGGTAAAACAAAGATATGTTTCAATAATAAGTAATATCTATGTGGTGTTTCAAACTGCCTCTCCTAGTTTTACAGTGTACACTTAGAATATGAGAAAGTATCATTATTGTCTATCTGATGCAAGAAACACGGAAATCTATTTAACGGTATTTATTGCCGGAGAAGAAATGAAAATGGATGTTTAAATCAGAATATATCCATTATAAGAGTGAGCAACCTATCATTAGTCCTAGAAGAACAATGCAGGTAACAATAAAAGTGTATATTAACCCGTTGTTATTCTCAGTTTGCGTTAATTACAAATTTCGAAGTGCTATTGTCTACTTTCATCTATTGGTTCAGACTTGCGTGTTTCTGAACCCTAAATTATAATGCAATTATGCAAAGAGAAATGATTTCTTTATTACATAACCATTAATTAGAAGAAACTGGGAACACCGTGATTTCTAATACAGTTATGAAGAACACTAGAATTTGTAGTAATTGTGCAGGCTTATGGTTCTCTCATCATTAGTAATAACTTTGGACATTCCATATTTATACAGACTATAACAGCTGAGTGGATGTTCTTGTATTTCTCTTGTAGAATATAAATCCGATCTATAAATTAGTCATTCACCTATAAAATTTTCCATTTCAGTGCGTTCTTATTTTGTAAAATAAAGAACAAAAAAAGCTAAGTTTCATTGTAGCAGGCGTTAATTACAAGCCAGAAACCTAGTTTCGATAACCGTAGTGGTCAGAACGCAGCTAGCCAGTTGGGTAGCTTTGTGCTTAATTACAAACAGTTTGCTGTGTGCTTGTTTTTCAAATTATCTGGTGAAAATAATTTAACGGCCTGTCCACGTTACGATAATAAAATAATTTTATTTCTTCCGTAAGTTTCTATACAGGCAAGTACATTTAGTAGTTTCTGAAATGTCTACGTTTATCCCACGCTAACTGCGCAGCACTAATACAAAAGAAAACAACTCAATACACGCAACACTTAACATATACCTAAAATATAACACAGTGACTGATTGACACCACAAGCTAGAAGACCTACCCATGGTCTTCTTTATACACTACTCACTTTATTGACTGGCGTGTCCTTATTTATGTCTAATCCTCGTTCTAGATATTTCGTAAAGACTCTAGATTTACGTGACGTCAATTTACGAGGTCTGTTCAAAAAATACGCGGACTGACGTCCTAAAACAAAATGTACTTTATTTAGAAGTTATAGGTCTGGGACCCCTTCAAAGTACTCTCCTCCCTAACGCACACACTTATCCCAACGGTGTTTCCACTTGTTGAAACAGTCCTGGTACGCTTCTTTTGTAATGTCCTCCAGCTCCTTCGTTTCATTTGCCTTAATCTCGGGAATCATCTCAAATCTTCTTCCTTTCAAGGGTCTTTTGAGTTTGGGGAACAAGAAAAATCGTAAGGAGCAAGGTCAGGTGAGTAGGGGGGTGGGGGTGGGGAAGAACAGTGATCGAGTGTTTGGCCAAAAACTCACGAGTTCTGAGGGCTGAATTTCGCAGCAACGCGGTGCACCTTCAATATTTCGGTCAAAATCTCGTAACAAGATCCAACTGATATCCCATACTCTTCAGCAAACTCCCTGACAGTCAGACGTCGATTTGCCTGCACCAGGGTGTTGATTTTGTCGACGTGTGGGTCGTCAGTTGACGTGGAAGGACGTCCAAGACGCTCATCATCTTCAATGGACTGTCGACCATCCTTAAAACGTTCATGCCACTTGAAACATGCCGTACGCTTCATAGCAACATCACCGTAAGCCGTGTTAAGCATAGCAAAAGTTTCAGTCGCAAATTTTCCAAGTTTAACACAAAATTTCACAGCAAGTCGTTGCTCCTTCAGGTCATTCATTCTGAAACCCGCCAAACGAAAAAATCGCACTTCACTTAAAACCGCGTAGCTAATACACAAATGAAGATATCTGCAATCGGGAAATGGCGTCGTAATCAGCTGATCTGTGCGAACCTAGCGACACCAAGCGAATTCCCCTGGAACCAACTGGAGCCGCGCAGTTCAAACAGTCCGCGTATTTTTTGAACAGCCCTCGTAAAATATTCTAAGCCTACTTTAACAAAGTTAATTGAACTTAACGACATGCGATCCCAAGCTAACATAAAAAGTGCATCATCAAAAATCTAATTTATAACAATCTGTTACAGACCTAAAATTCAAATATCTATAATTATATCACTAAAAGGTGTTCACATCGCGTTTACCAAAACAAGAGACACAAAATAGATACAGCTTGGGAACTGCGAAGAGCAGTTTGAACCAAAACCAGTTCAAAAATAAGAAACGTAGAAAGATGATCTTAACCAATTATCCTTGCTAATATTGTTGGCATTTAGACAAATCGTTGTTATAGCAACCATTGTACAAAAATAGTTTAATTATTTTTGTAAAAGGTAACAAACAACAGATACGATAACATAGTAGGTTCACTCTTCATTAGGAGCGTGAATCTCTGATGTAAAACAATAATAGATTATGACCAATCTGACGTCAATACCTCAACGGGATAAATGAATTCTACAACCCTAGATTATAACGAAGCTGCCATAAATGTTTCAACTGGATGAATTCAACAACACTAGATTATAAAATTTGAAATAAATCTCTCAACTGAATAAATTCTGCAGCACTAGATTATAACCAAGCTTACATGAATGTCTCAACTGGATGAATTCTACAACACTAGATAATAAAAAATCTCAGGTAAATCTCTCAACTAGATGAATTCCACAGCACTATATTATAAGTAAGCTGACATAAAGTCTCTACTGTATTAATTCTGCAACACTAGATTATAACAACTGTAACATAAATTTCTCAATTTATTTAATTCAACAACTAGATTATAACCAAGCTGACGAAAATATCTCAAATGAATTAATTCTACAACACCAGATTATAACCACACTGACATATATGTTTCAAGAGAATTAATTTTACAACACTAGTTTATAACCAAGCTGACATAAACGTCTCATTTGAATTAATTCTACAACCCTAGATTATAACTAAGCTGACATAAATGTCTCAACTGTATCAATTCTACAACACTAAATTATAACAAGCTGACATAAATGACTCAACTGAATTAATTCTACAACACTAGATTATAACCACTCTGACATAAATGTTTCAATTGAATAAATGCTACAAAACTAGATTATAATCACTCTGACATACATGTTTTAACTGAATTAATTCTGCAACACTAGTTTATAACCAAGCTGACATAAAGTCAAAATATCATTTATTGTGTCGGTATTCTAACATTTTAAGTCATATTTATTGAACGATTTATAAAAATTCACCTATATGTCAAGAACTATCATATATACTTCACCAGTTTTACTGTATATAACTTACGTATTATTATAATAATACTGAAGTTAGTAAACAGTTTAAGTAATTAAAGCTATATTAACAGTCATTATATAATATATTTTTGGTTTTAAAGCAAAGTTGATTAAAATTGGGGTAATGAATGGATGAAAGAAAATCCTACATTATCTTAATGTTAATAATAGCTGTCGTTACCTTGTCTGTGAGATACCTTTTCGTAACCCACAGTTATTTTTTGTGTTAGATTTTTCTTGTTTAGAACTCTCTTTTATTTTAGTTACATTACTTTATTCTTTCACTTGGTCGAACAGAATTATTTATTGGTTTTACGTTCATTCAATTATTGAGAGCTAACCCTCGTTTTACCTGCGTTTGATTTTAGCTATCACAATTTGTGAACGAGTCTTAATTATTTTAGCATTTGGAATCCTAGTGGGTTAAGGTGTCTTTTACCTAGCTTTGCTTGAATATCCGATATGACCAAATATTCTAAGCAACGTCAGAAGTTGCTTGAAATGCAAAGTGATGGCTGTTGTAGTTTAGTAGTTGTATTGATATTTATTCGGACCATTGACATCATTATCTGCATTCGAATGTAAAGTATGGTCGTGACACAAGAACTGAAAATAGGCTAAACAAACTTGATAGTCATGAAATTTGATGGCGGACGTTGTTTGTGACCATGACGAAGCTTTGTCTTCAGGGCCAGTACGTACAATATTGACTAGTAAGACGAACCACGTGCTCAGTATAACAATATTTAAGTTGGACACTTTTCCACTGTGTGTGTATATTTAAGAGGATCTTTACCTATTCGTGCCTTGCAATTAGATCAAACAACTTATTTCATTCGTAACCTAATCAACTAGACCAATCAATACGACAACTTGCCTTGCCAGCTCTTATAGATGGGTTCGAGATTTAAGGTGTTGTTAGCTCCAAATACCAAAAACAGGAAACATAAGTTTCAACTCTGTTTGACCATTTAAACGTAAAACTTAGAAACTAGTGTTAACTGTAACGGAAGTGTAAACGGTATAATACTCATTCTGCCATTGTTTACTTCCCTTACAATTAATACTAGTTCTATACTTATTCAACCATTATTTACTAAACTTACAGTTGATACACGTTTTATACTCATTCTACCATTGTTTACTTCCCTTACAGTTAATACAAGTTTTATACTCATTCTATCATTGTTTACTTCCCTTACAGTTAATACTAGTTTCATACTTACTCTATAATTGTTTACTTCCATTACAGTTAATACTAGTTTCATACTTACTCTATAATTGTTTACTTCCATTACAGTTAATACTAGTTTCATACTTACTCTATAATTGTTTACTTCCATTACAGTTAATACTAGTTTCATACTTACTCTATCATTGTTTACTTCCATTACAGTTAATACTAGTTTCATACTTACTCTATAATTGTTTACTTCCATTACAGTTAATACTAGTTTTATACTCATTCTACCTTTTTTACCTTTACAATAAAAACTATACATGTCTAATGAGACCTAGTACCCAGGATTAGTCAAATAAAATCAACATAATAAAAGTAAAAATTCCAAATTGTGTTTAGAATCTAGGATAAATGAAGCACTAAAATGTACAACAACGAACGGAAGTATTATGTGTTCCTTCCTTTAATTCCTTTATTGTAAATAATTTCATGGTTTTTTAAGATAGTTCCTGTACTTCTACAACTTAATAATATTTGAATTGCCCCGCTTCAAGTTAACAGTTACTAATTTTAATACTCCTGTCAAGCTTTAATGCTATATGTGAAAATTAAATATATGATCTTTAGAATAAAATGCAAAATACTTTACTCTGGATGCATTAAGGTGACGTTAACAACTACAATACCAAATCATTAAAACTGACGTTCATGTTGTTAAAGAAACTTTACGTTTTGGACTTAAGTTGTCTTGTACCTACAAGATTTGCAACATAAACTATCACCCTTGCCAAGATGTGTGTATGGCGAGGAGGGGGGGGGTTCTTATAGCAAGGCCACACCGGGCTATCTGCTTAGCCCACCGAGGGGAATCGAACCCCTCATTTTAGCGTTGTAAATCCGTAGACTTACCACTGTACTAACGGAAGGGGGGGGGCACAAAATAAACCAAACAACAATCTTGTTGTGCTAAGATCACACAACTTAATCTTCTTCTTTGTTCTTAGATCTTCAACAAGATAAGTTGAATCTTCTTACGTACATGTTATATTGTCAACATGATGAACTATTTAAAGTAATTATATTTTGGTTCAGTTGACGACAGTATTTCTGTTTGAAACAAAATAAAAGAATATTTTCACAGTGTGTATTGGAAAATATTGCGTCTTTGGATTATTTCTTCTTTCGCTAACTGGAAACTAGAAACTTCACTTAAGTGTCTTTTCTGAAAATCAATACTACATCCACTGGATACGTGAATTTCGACTTGTCTCTTGTGTTGAGGTGTATGTTTAATAATCTCTAACGCACGATACATAACTCTCAACACTTTCTTTCTCCTAAACCTGATAATCACGTACCAGCACATCAGAGTCACCTATACCATTACGTATTAGACCCTGGGGATCTCTATTTTCTGCCATACAAAAATAGACAATATTTAATTTTTTTAAAAAATTAGCAAAAGGAATTTAAGGAGTTAAAATATATGACGATTTCATCAACATCTATCTGTGGAACAAAACAAAACATAAACAGCAAAATGAAATGTGAATTTAATGAATATCGATTTTTCTTTTGTACTTTGGAAGCGCAAGTGGGGCGAGACGGAACAACAAACCTAACGGGGACTAGTGTAATTCATTTCTAATTGGATGATTAACCTTAATGATCACATCAATGGACGCGTATAACTCAAGAACTGGATATATTTGAGTTATTCGAAGAACATTTAGAAGATGGCAACAAGAAGAGTGGCTTTCAAGGTAACATTAAGATAATCTGAGTAAAGGACGAAATAAAAATTAGAAATCAACAGAGTCTCAAAATAATTTGTGTCCTACTTCCTTTTCTATCATAATATTCGTGAGACCTAAACTGATTCCTAACTAATACATGCAAGGACACAAATTATCCTAATTCTCACACACGAAATCAGCTACAATACTTGATAAAATCTCAACAGAAACTTCTAACGTTTTCGAAATGTTGGCCTCAGTTGCAAGTAGGGACCCTGAATGTCCAGTTATTAAATCTGGTTATTTTCATATCGGCAGGTGGCCTTATAAAGGTCAGTATCGTGTTACCTTGTGAAGGGCAACATTTATGCGAAATACTTTTTGTTTTCTGAACTAATGGCAAATAGTAACATTTAATTTTACAAATTTTCTCTTCGTTTAAATGTGCTATAAGTCGCGATCTGTTTCATAAGTATTTATGAAGTGCAAAAAAAATAATAATAAAAAAATTCAGCCCCCATGGAATGCTTGTTTGCTATCCAAATTTAAATATCGGCTGAAAATTCGTATAGTCGCCTGGTATCTTACGTCTGCGGATGTTTATATTGGAAAAAGAATGGGCACCCATATCTGCAGTGGGTAGAGTACAGACAGTCGGTTGTGTTCTTTGACGTTTAACGATAAACAAACAAATTAAATAATTTGTTCTTCCCGCGATAAGTCAGCGGTACGTTTACATACTTTCAAAGATGTCATCCAGAGTTCGATTCCCCGAAATGAACAGAGCACAGATGACCTATTGTGTGGCTTTACGCTTAATGGCGAACAAACAGTTTCAATTATTTGTCTCTCTGGTGGCTCATCGGTAAATTAAAGAAAGAGCAATGATATAATTCAAAGTTCGGATTCTCGAGGTGGATTGAGCTCAGATAGATTATTATGTAGCTTTGTGCTTAAGAACAAACAAATAAATCTATGAGATGCAATTATTTAACTGTTCTGCACGTAAGGCTATATATTAAAGACACCAAAATTAATTCTAGGAATAACTGGTCATTTACGAGGGTTGCGGATATAACTTTGGTCATCTACTGATGGTGGCTGATACATGGTTGAAGATATTATCTTTGGTCATCTACTGATGGTGGTTGATACACGGGTTAAGGGTATTAACTTTGGTCACCAACTGATGGTAACTGATACGTGGATTGAGCATATTAACTTTCTTATCACATACTAAATACACAGTCTTAGTTAAACGTAGAATTTTTGAAACAACAATAACCAAATTAATAACACTACACCTCTATCAAAACTGATATTCAATAGAATACTTTTTTATGCATTAAATGAGTTTGTTTAAAATGCTCTATACAAAATATTATGGCTAGCATTCTACTGATTTATGATTCAACTTGTCTGCATATACTATTTCATCTTTAACGAATACAAGTTATATAGAAATTTGAACGAGTGTTTATTGTGAAATATTAATATATCAACATTCGCTATTCTGGAAGTTCAGTGAAGAAACAAAACTGTACGTTAATCAAGAATGATAATCTGGATAATATTTCAGATATGACATTTGTGAGTTATTATTATCTTCTAACATTTTCGATATTCTAACGAAACTCTGTTAATTAGCCCCATCTAGGGGTCTCAAATAGAAACATATATCGAAAGTTAATTTCCTCAAACTTGCTAAAGTATAAATCTGCAAGAACCAAGTGTCGTTTTAATTACTGTCTTAAATTTAGATTAAATAACTGATATAAAGATTTGAACACAACACGTGTATTGAATACTCAGCATCTATGCACTATAAATATAGCTAAGCAAATTTTGAGGTCACGATCTTTAAAAAATCTGACGCAGAAGATGAAGTTTCTGAGTTTTATTTATCAAAATAATAATAAGATAGGTTCCGAAACAATTATCTGAATTATGCTACGAAGAGACCACTTAAATGTGTAACGAGGAAAAAACGTCCAAAATATATCAAACTGCCTAATTTTTAAACGTCAATAAAACAATAATTGCCCGTTAAAGGATATTGTTCTGTATGATGTTAACAATGATAAACTTCCAGGTTAACCACCGAATAAATCCTTCTTCAGGTCAGAGTTCAGTCTACTTTGCAGTAGCGAATAATTAAATTGGGTTAATATTTATAACAGAATACCGAATAAACAACTCCTTTATAAAGACTTTCAGAATAGCCATTCTTTGATTATTTCAACATAAATAACGAAGGATATCACTTGCAGTATATACTAGCTAGAATAAACCAGTTATATCACCAAAACTACTAAAATCATCCAACAAAAAACTGTAAGTGACCAACATTTAAGTACATTAAGATTCAATGGTGTAAAATATAACACAACGTAGATCACAACCAGCCCGGTGACAAATTTAAAAACAAAACAAAAAACCATTATCTAGAGCTATAGCCAATATAAAATAACGAAACAGCCAAGTTCACTCACAACTAATCTGGTAACATATGTATAACAAACTGGCCTAGAAATACAGCCAGTGTAAACATTAAAAAAGCCAAGTTCTTCCACGCAACACGGTTTCCATTCGTGCTGCTAGTGAAATGAGACATAACAACATTGTTCTCACTAACTGATAGTTTGTGTGCATCATATTTTGTCTATATGTTTCTAGTATTACACGAAAATACATTCATCTCCAGTATCACTGCATATAAGGAAATCAAGTTAATAAAACAGAACTTCTTATAATGGTAAAATGCTTACTATGTCAAATCCTATCTATATATAAATTTATTGTTATGATTAAAACATAACTACAAACATAGAGTGTATATAATCAAGGAAAAATGACGTTTCGAAACAATGACCAGCTGCTGGTGAAATATTGTGACGTTTCAGAATATATTGTGCACACTTTGCAGTAAATGTCCATCTTATAAACCAGTACAACGGTCATATTATTCTAAAATCACTGAATGTTTGAAGATGTAAATTATACGAAGAATGTGTGAAAACTTATAAAACTAAAATACCAAAAACAACTGGGATTCCACAGTGACATTTAAAGTATATTACGAACGTGAAAAATAACTTACAGGAGTAACATTGTTAAATTGTTAATTTTAAGAACTCTTCAGAACGTGAAACACGGTTTTCGATTTCCTACTATAAAATTCTATGTAAAGTTGTAGCTCGAGACACATTTGTGAGAAACAAACTCACAAACAAGATATGTATTTACTTTGGATTTCACTATAATAACTGCAGGTCTTTATTTGATGTAACATACATAAATACCGCGTTGTAATAAAATAATACACTCGTTTGAGAAGTAGGTTCAACTGTCAAACGCTACTCCGAGCTCAATGAATAAAACTGTACAATAGAACTTTAGTTATACACATAAAATAATACGTTACCGATACTACTGTACAATAGAACCTTAGCTATACACATGAAGTAATACGTAACTCATTAGGTAAGCTCCAATGTCCACCAAATCGATAAAGATTATCTTCCAAGAAGGACAGACGTAAGATAATCGGTCATTCCCCAAGTGATATTGATTTTGTTTGTTTAGAGTAGAACATCGTAAAAAACAAGGTTCTTCCCAAAGCGTAATACGATATTCCAAAGCATTTTTTTGGTGAGGGGGGAGCATTTGATACACCGTTTATTATTAATACTGTCGACCTTTCAAACCAAAATATATTTAGGGCGAGTCAACACTACCAAATTACACCTCAATAAAATTTTGAATTTTTCTTTCTTAATATTTTACATACAAATGTAATTAATGTAGAATATTATATCTTGAATAATATGAATTTTGTGATTTTACTAAAGATAAATCGTAGAACAATTATTATTATTTTTCTGTAATTTTATTTAACAATATTACTCTATCACAATAGGACATTACCTCCGGTATATATAGTATTGTTTGTTCATTACTTACTGTGAATACCATAAACTTATTCATTACTTCCGGTACATAAACTAATGTTTGTTCATTGATGTTGTTAAGTAACAATACTCCGTGTTCTTCAGTTCTGGTACTATGTTTACATTTCTTCAAGTGCATACAGTGTAATGTGTTCATGACTTCTGGTGAACGCAGACCTGTTTACACAATTCTTCCAGTTTATCCTAAGCGTTTTATCATTAGTGTCTCAATTCTGAAAAACATGTGAATCACTTTGTCTAACAAATTCATTTGCTGTTTGCCTGAAAGAAAGTATTTACATACTAGTCAACGTATAAAGGCTGGAGATGTTTAAGTATCCATCACCATATTCAGTACTTTATGGAGGAAACCTTTCACTTTGTGTCAAAAGCAGTAGACTTGAAATTTCTTGTTAACGTCTTTTCGTAGAAAAATAAAGTTATTTTGACAGTCGAAAATAATACCATGACCCGGAAACATTTTCAAGATCCCATAAATTATTTATTAGAAAAGACACAGGCACTTGAGAACAGGAATTTAAAATATGGCATCTCTCCCTATTTCGTCTATACGGATATATATGGTTACCACTCGATAAAAACCGAATTTAGTTCTCCATTGTAGCGAATTTTCCTCACGCAAAAAAATAAAAGTAAAATAAGTTAGAAATCTTAGTCGAGTTTGTTTTTCACATTCAAATAACTTTCACCAAATATATATACTGCTAAATTAGGGATGGCCAGCGCAGATAACCCTCGTGTCGGTTTGTTATATCCCATTTACATTACTACACCACCGTTATCACAATATAATAGATTAGTTGTTTATTCAGATCTTCGGTGTTATTTCTTCTGTTGGTATTTTCGAGGGGTATCGTTTTTTTATTTCGTTTGTTGTTTTTTTGTTTCTGTTCCTTACTGTGTTTGTAATCATCGGTATCTTCTCCAGTAATCCATTTGTCCAATAGTATTGTTGGGTTTCGTTTTGTTCGGTTTCTTATTTAGTCTGTAACCACTTTTGCAGTTCTCTAGTAGTATTCTCGGTTTCTACATTTGTTTTTCTGATTCACTCTATAGCTTCCGGTGTCATTATCTCTAGTATTGCACTTGTTCGTACTTTTTTATCTTTGTTCTACTTCTCAGTTAATAATGTTGTGTGTGGCAGACTATAAGATAGAGTGAAGCTCTTCACCGAGCTGACCTAGCAGAAAGAAATACAGTTGGATTTAAGAAGGTGAAAAACACATGCTAAACTCCTATTCAGAGCGGACGGGAATGTCGTAAAGAAAAGCTTTCTTAGGCCTTCAACAGTAATCAATAAAGATTGGCGTAGTTTATGATCTCATTATTACCATTTGGTAGTGGTAAAAGTGACTGGAGTTTCATTTGAAAAGACACATAACATAGATCAGCAGTTTGGAATCCTGAATAAGTTCATTGGTCCATTTGTTATCCTTTCTCTTTTTATTCCATTTATTTCCTTTATTATTAAAACAAACAATATTTATCATTCTTTATGCATAACACATTTGTAGTAATTTAGTATTTAATCGTTTAGCTTTACAGACAAACTAACTCGCACGAGCTTCTTAATTAATAGTTGAATATTTCAGTTGTATTCGGATGAAATGAGAAAAGTTCCCAACAGATTAACTAAAACAGTTCTTTGTTTTCAGATAAATTTCCACAAAGCTACACAATAATGAATCTGCGCCAGCGGTCCCGGATTTCGTAATGAAGTACTAAAGATAACCCAGCTAGTCAAGAGCACTCAGAGCTAATTATTCTCTGACCGAAGAAAGACATTTAACTGTAACCTTTATAACACAGCTAGTTGAAAGCATAAAGAAAACAGTTGGTCAAATAAAGGCATTTGACTGCC
Source organism: Tachypleus tridentatus (assembly GCF_004210375.1). NCBI lineage: Eukaryota > Metazoa > Arthropoda > Merostomata > Xiphosura > Limulidae > Tachypleus > Tachypleus tridentatus. Next base: position 70,446,860 of record NC_134833.1, on the reverse strand, counting down.
ACTTCTATAACACAGCTGAGCAAGAGTACCCGAAATAAACTGCTGTCCCAAAGAATAAAGATATTTGAGTACCACTTATATAACGCACCCACAACCTCAAAGTGTCTACATTAATCTCCCGTTTTTTTCTGTTTTATTGTGTTACGTGCAGGTCAGCTAGGCAGAAATCTGGATTTCAAAGCTGTACAGCCGGGTTGGAATCTATGAGATACCATAATGTTCCCCAAAGTTTAAACTGCATATGCGTTATAAGAGCGGCAGTCAGTACCTTAGCTTGGATGTTGTATAGTAGAATGCTGTTGATGGCTGCCTTTCCTCTGGTCAGTAGTTCAAGAATAGAAACATAGAATTTTTTGTTAGCTTTGCCATGAACCCAGAATACAAAAAAACTAACGACAACGCTCCTCCTACTTACCAAAACCTGTCAAATAAAGATAATAATAATAAATACCCAAAAGCTCTATTTGTACAAAAATAAAGTTAACTAGCTATGTTCCTATCCATCTTGGTTTGCTGACTGGTTAATCCTTGGCGACCCTATTGTTTGTCTTGTTTCTAGAAGGACAAATATTATACTGACATATAACTGATACAACTTAGAATTTATAGATTCCTCGGGAAATACTTGAAGGGCTCATGGTAATATGGTAAATTGTTTATTTCGTCGTAACTCATTCATTTACCTAGGTTTGGATACAATACTAAATCAAGTATTCCGTTTGTTAGACGTTTTGGAACTAATCAAAATTTAACAATTTCTATAGTTTTATGCTGCCACGCTAAAAAATTCCATCAAGTCGCATCAGGACAAGCTAAAATGTTTAATCAACTCGAGGCAAAGAAGATCTGGATATCCCAGCGCAATAAATTTGTGTTGTTCAAAACCATTTGAAACGTCAAAACTGAGATTCCTTCACACAAATCCTCATAGTTGTTACGATATAATTTATCTTTTAGTTTACGTGTTGTTTGTAGACTTCACATGCATACTACTTAACTTAAAACCGACGATTTCCTTTTCTTCTTCGTCTTTAAACGGACATTTTGTGCTAAACTTCACAACACTTGGGCTAAACACGAGTCTCAGTCACCAAAGGTGGGGGTGTTATAATGTGAGCGTCACTCCTATGCTTCTTTGGTAAAATAGTGGTCCAAGCTTGGCGATGGGTGGTGTCTGTCACTACTAAGTTAGAACTCTTAGCACAAGTAGCTCGCGTAGTGCTTTGAAGGAAATTCAAACCAAAGAGATGAATGTGTTTTAGTTGAAGATTTCTATTTATTTGTCTATGTTTTGGATATTTTCAACGTTAGATCCAAAAGAAATACAACTGTATTACACGACATTCGACTACAAGACACAATAAAAATAGATTACTATTCCTCTGAATTTCATGGTTTTAAAAATTATAAAATGGTGATAAAAACAATTAATTCAAAAATAGTTCATCATTCCCGAACTTTAAGAAAAAGTGAAATGTGACAGTATAGCTTCTTAGATTTAATTTATGCGTTTGACGCTTGTAAATACGTGATGACATAATAGTACAAGTATTGAATATATTCGAACATATGCAAGTCCTGAACATTTCACTCTACTACAACTCAACGTTAAAATAAATTTTTAAAAGATGTTTGTTTGTTTGTGTGAATTTCGCACAAAGCTACTCGAAGGCTATCTGTTATAGCCGTCCCTAATTTAGCAGTGTAAGACTAGAGGGAAGGCAGCTAGTTATCACATCACTACCCGCCGCCAACTCTTGGGCTACTCTTTTACCAACGAATAGTGGGATTGACCGTCACATTATATCACCCTCACGGCAGAAACGGAGAGCATGTTTGGCGCGACGGAGATGCGTACCTGCGACCCTCAGATTACGAGTCGCACGCCTTAACATGCTTGGTCATGCCGGGCCTGTTAAAAGAGGAGTGAAATAAATTTGTATTAGATTTTTAAAAATTTTCTGTTCAATTTATATATAATTGTTTATATGAGATTTGTACATCTGGACTGTCGAAACATTAAGTGAATTATTAAGTGTATACATAGATATTTATTGAAAATGTATACAAAACGAAATACAGATTAAACAAAAATTACATACAGCCTCCATCTATTACATTTACCGGTTTTAGAATAAACAGAAAATTATAAATTGGGGATTTATTTAGTGTTGAAGTATCCAATCTATACCTTTAACATAATATACGTAATGATGGATCCCAGTTTAACGATGCTCGATAAATAATATATTCTACAGCTCCACATTAAGATAAACAGTGAACCACTAACTGCTCTTCCAGTGGTTTTACGTCGGCTGAATCAATACTTATTGCTCTTGTCCACGGTCTTTATTTATTGAGTAACCAAAAAGAATTTATAACAATAATCTAAGGTTTATTTCTAACAGTTTTACAAGCATCCAATTATTTTCGATTATTTGAGGATGTATCATCAAGAACAATATCCTATAGACGTACGTATGAGTATTTAAAGTTGTATCCAAGAGAAACTACTGTTCGAGTTGTAGTGTATTCTGGAGATAATGTAAGATTATAGTCCTACAAAAAGATATAGTCTGGCAACATTTCAGTTACTAGTTTGTTACACTGGCATCATACAGCATATCAACTATTTAATGATTATCTGTTAAAAAATAATATATATTTATATTTAACATGATCATTAAAAATTATTCCGCTGTATAATATTGAACAATACATTACGTTTAATGACATATTCTCAGTCACGTACATAAATGAACTTAGATTATTGTATGGTGAGTTTTTTTTAAAAAGTGGCTCATAAAAATATACAGTAAACTAAACGTCCTTTATCACGCCAAACATGCTCGCCCTTTCAGCCGTGAGGGCGTTATAATGTGATGGTCAATCTCACTATTCGTTGGTAAAAGAGTAGCCCAAGAGTTGGCGGTGGGTGGTGATGACTAACTGCCTTCCCTTTAGTTTTACACTGCTAAATTAGGGACGGCTAGCACAGATAGTCCTCGAGTAGCTTTGTGCGAAATTCCAAAACAAACAAACAAACAAATCATTCACCTTTTATGGCAGATATTATGAATACGTCTTAGGTTTAATACCTTACAGCAAAAAAAAATCATTGAACAATTTATTTGTTACGTCCAGTCTTTCAAATACATTTATAGCATTCTTGATCAAAGTATTTAATTTCTGGACATCTACACAGACGTTTATGGCATATCGCTTTAAAACACCGTACACCGCATACATACCATAGGTATATTAATTTCAATGATCAGCCCGGCATGGCCAAGCGTGTTAAGGCGTTCGACTCGTAATCCGAGAGTCATGGGATCGAATCGCGGTCGCAAGCATGCTCGACATCCAAGCCGTGGGGCGCTATAATGTGACGGCCAATCCCTCTATTCATTAGTAAAAGAGTAGCCCAAGAGTTGGCGGTGGGTGGTGATGACTAGCTGCCTTCTCTTTAGTCTTACACTGCTAAATTAGGGATGGCTAGCACAGATAGCCCTCGAGTAGCTTTGCACAAAAAACAAAACAAACAAAATCATTTCAATGAAATATTGTTTCATTTTATCGAAACTACAAATCGCTTCGCAAAACATCACTTTTTAAGATCGTTTCTTAAGACCGAGATTTAAACTCAAGACTGGATAATTAGCACTCTTCTTCAAGAAACAAATTTTATTCATGTCAATATTATTCAGAATGCGAAAAATAACGTTATTTTTTAAGCCTAAAACAAGCGTGACACCTTAATTTTACTTTAAAATCCTTTCAACAGAGATACTAACTGAACTGTACCTAATAAAAGTGAGTCATTTCATTCCAGCATTTTAACTAACCCCCTCAATCTCTTAGAAACTTCATATGAATTTCTTGAGCTGATAGTTAGAGAGGATTGTTACATATTATAGAACCAAATCAACAATACGTAGATCTCACTTGCAAGTATATTAAAGACAACACAACTTTATCCATAAAATATTAAACTAACCACTTAAACAGTTTCCTAACTTGGAAATCTCGGCTTATAATCTATGGAACCTACTGCAAAAAATGTTGGCCTTTATATACTAAAGAAAGACCAGGATAACTAATAAGAAACAACAGGAAAACTAATAATAAATATCAGGATGACTAATAACAAACACCAGGAAGACTAATAAGAACCAATAGAACATCATTACACTTGGAACAATCACCAGGAAGTCTAATAAGAAATACCAGGAAGCCTAATAAGAAACACCAAGAAAAGGAATAACAAACAACAAAACTCTAATAAGAAACACCAGGAAGACTAATAAAAAACAACAAGAGGACAAATAAGAAACACCAGGAAGACTAATAAAAAAACAACAGGAGGACAAATAAGAAACCCCAGGAAGATTAAAAACAAACAACAAGAGGACTAATAATAAACTACCGGAGGACTAATTTAAAAAAAAAAACAAGAAAACCAATAAGAATAAACAGGAGAACTAAAAACCAAAAACCCTTACGACTAGGAAGAAAATCACGAAGAATCATAAGAAACACCAGAAAGAAAAATAAGAAACAACAGGAAGACTAATAACTAACAAAAGGAAGACTAAAAAGAATTACAAGGAAAACTCATAAGAGACACCAGGAAGAATAATAACAAACAATAGGAAAATTAATAACAAACACCAAGGAGATTAATAAGAAATATCAGGAAGACTAATAACAAACACCAGGAATATTAATGGCAAAGATCAGAAAGACTAATAAGAAACACCAAGAAGATTAATAAAAAATATCAGGAAGACTAATAAGAAACAACATGAAAACTAATAAGAAACACCACGAAGACGTATAATACTAGGAATAATAATAACAAACAACAGGAGGACTAACAAGAAACAACAGGAAAACTAATAAGAAACAACAGAAAAACTAATAAGAAACACCAAAATAACTAATAAAAAACAACAGGAAGACTAATAAAAAATAACAGGAAGACTAATAAAAAATAACAGGAAATTTAATAGAAACAACAGGAGGACTAATAAGAAACGCCATTACGCCGAGGAAGAAATACCAAAAGGACTACTAAGAAACACCAAAACGACTACTAAGAAACACCAACAAGACTACTAAGAAACACCAGGAAGACTAATAAGAAATACCAGGAAAAATAATAACAAACAACAGAAAGATAAGTAAAAAACAACAAGAAGTCTAATAAGAAACACCAGGAAAACCTATAAGAAATAACAAAAGGACTAATCAGAAACACGAGGAAGACTATTAAAAAACAACAGGAAAACTAATAAGAAACACAAATAACACTAATAAGAAATATCAGGAAGTCTAATAACAAACACCAGGAATCTTAATAGCAAACAACATGAAGACAAGGAAGAAACACCAGGAAGACTAATAAGAAACACCAGGAAGACTAATAAGAAATATCAGAAGACAAATAAGAAGCAAGAGAACGACTAATAAGAAACAACATGAAGACCAGTAAGAAACACAACAAAGGCGAATAAGAAATACTGGAACAATAATAACAAACAACAAAAGGACTAATGAGAAAGAACATGAAGACTAGTAAGAAACACCACAAAGGCGAATAAGAAATACTGGAACAATAATAACAAACAACAAAAGGACTAATAGGAAGAAACACCAAAAAGACGAATAAGAAACACCAGTAGGACTAATAAGAAATATCAGAAAGACTAATAAGAAATAAGAGAACGACTAATAAGACACAGCATGAAGACTAATAAGAAAGAACATGAAGACTAGGAAGAAACACCAGGAAGACTAATAAGAAACAAGAGAACAACTAATAAGAAACAACTGGAAGACTAATAGGAAACACCACGAAGAAAATAAAAAATACCAGGAATAATAATAACAAACACCAGAAATATTAATAGCAAATAACAGGAAGACAAATAAGAAACACCAATAATACTAATAAGAAACAACAGGAAGACAAATAAGAAACACCACGAAGAAGAAGAAGAAATACCAGGAATAATAATAACAAACACGAGAAATATTAATAGCAAATAACAGGAAGACAAATAAGAAACACCAAGAAGACTAATAAGAAATATCAGGAAGACTAATAAGAAATAAAAGAACGACTAATAAAAAACAACATGAAGACTAATAGGAAACAAGAGAACGACGAATAAGAAACACCACGAAGACGAATAAGAAATACTAGGAATAATAATAACAAACAACAGGAGGACTAATAAGAAAAACAGGAAAACTAATAAGAAACACCAAGATGACTAATAAGAAACAACAGGAAGACTAATAAGAAACAACAGGAAGACTAAAAAGATACAACAGAAGGGCTAATAAGAAACGCCATTACGCCTAGGAAGAAACACCAAAAAACTAATAAGAAACACCAGTAACAGCAATAAAAAACACCAGAAAGACTAATAAGAAATACAAGGAAAAATTGTAACAAACAACAGGAAGATAAGTAGCAAACAACAAGAAGACTAATACGGAACACCAGGAAAACGTATAAGAAACAATAGGAGGACTAATCAGAAACACGAGGAAGATTATTAATAAACAACAGGAAGACTAATAAGAAACAACAGGAACATTAATAAGAAATATCACGAAGTCTAATAACAAACACCAGGAATCTTAATAGAAAACAACAGGAAGACTAATAAAAAACACCAAGATTAATAAAAAATATCAGGAAGACTAATAAGAAACAACATGAAAACTAATAAGAAACAACATGAAAACTAATAAGAAACACCACGAAGACGTATAATACTAGGAATAATAATAACAAACAACAGGAGGACTAACAAGAAACAACAGGAAAACTAATAAGAAACAACAGAAAAACTAATAAGAAACACCAAAATAACTAATAAAAAACAACAGGAAGACTAATAAAAAATAACAGGAAGACTAATAAAAAATAACAGGAAATTTAATAGAAACAACAGGAGGACTAATAAGAAACGCCATTACGCCGAGGAAGAAATACCAAAAGGACTACTAAGAAACACCAAAACGACTACTAAGAAACACCAACAAGACTACTAAGAAACACCAGGAAGACTAATAAGAAATACCAGGAAAAATAATAACAAACAACAGAAAGATAAGTAAAAAACAACAAGAAGTCTAATAAGAAACACCAGGAAAACCTATAAGAAATAACAAAAGGACTAATCAGAAACACGAGGAAGACTATTAAAAAACAACAGGAAAACTAATAAGAAACACAAATAACACTAATAAGAAATATCAGGAAGTCTAATAACAAACACCAGGAATCTTAATAGCAAACAACATGAAGACAAGGAAGAAACACCAGGAAGACTAATAAGAAATATCAGAAGACAAATAAGAAGCAAGAGAACGACTAATAAGAAACAACATGAAGACCAGTAAGAAACACAACAAAGGCGAATAAGAAATACTGGAACAATAATAACAAACAACAAAAGGACTAATGAGAAAGAACATGAAGACTAGTAAGAAACACCACAAAGGCGAATAAGAAATACTGGAACAATAATAACAAACAACAAAAGGACTAATAGGAAGAAACACCAAAAAGACGAATAAGAAACACCAGTAGGACTAATAAGAAATATCAGAAAGACTAATAAGAAATAAGAGAACGACTAATAAGACACAGCATGAAGACTAATAAGAAAGAACATGAAGACTAGGAAGAAACACCAGGAAGACTAATAAGAAACAAGAGAACAACTAATAAGAAACAACTGGAAGACTAATAGGAAACACCACGAAGAAAATAAAAAATACCAGGAATAATAATAACAAACACCAGAAATATTAATAGCAAATAACAGGAAGACAAATAAGAAACACCAATAATACTAATAAGAAACAACAGGAAGACAAATAAGAAACACCACGAAGAAGAAGAAGAAATACCAGGAATAATAATAACAAACACGAGAAATATTAATAGCAAATAACAGGAAGACAAATAAGAAACACCAAGAAGACTAATAAGAAATATCAGGAAGACTAATAAGAAATAAAAGAACGACTAATAAAAAACAACATGAAGACTAATAGGAAACAAGAGAACGACGAATAAGAAACACCACGAAGACGAATAAGAAATACTAGGAATAATAATAACAAACAACAGGAGGACTAATAAGAAAAACAGGAAAACTAATAAGAAACACCAAGATGACTAATAAGAAACAACAGGAAGACTAATAAGAAACAACAGGAAGACTAAAAAGATACAACAGAAGGGCTAATAAGAAACGCCATTACGCCTAGGAAGAAACACCAAAAAACTAATAAGAAACACCAGTAACAGCAATAAAAAACACCAGAAAGACTAATAAGAAATACAAGGAAAAATTGTAACAAACAACAGGAAGATAAGTAGCAAACAACAAGAAGACTAATACGGAACACCAGGAAAACGTATAAGAAACAATAGGAGGACTAATCAGAAACACGAGGAAGATTATTAATAAACAACAGGAAGACTAATAAGAAACAACAGGAACATTAATAAGAAATATCACGAAGTCTAATAACAAACACCAGGAATCTTAATAGAAAACAACAGGAAGACTAATAAAAAACACCAAGACTAATAAGAAATATCTGAAAGACTAATAAGAAACAAGAGAACAACTAATGAGAAAAAAACATAAAGACTAGGAAGAAACACCAAGAAGACTATTAAAAAACAACATGAAGACTAATAAGGAACAACATGAAGACTAATAAGAAACAACGGGAAGACAAATAAGAAACACCAAGAAGACGAATAACAAACACCAGAAATATTAATAGCAAACAACAGGAAGACAAATAAAAAACAATAGGAGGACTAAAAAGAAACACCATTACGCCTAGGAAGAAACGCCAAAAAGACTAATAAGAAACACCAATTAGAGTAATAAGAAACAAAAGAACGACTAATAAGAAACAAAAGAACAACTAATAAGAAACAAAAGAACGACTAATAAAAAACAACATGAAGACTAATAGGAAACAAGAGAACGACGAATAAGAAACACCACGAAGACGAATAAGAAATACTAGGAATAATAATAACAAACAACAGGAGGACTAATAAGAAAAACAGGAAAACTAATAAGAAACACCAAGATGACTAATAAGAAACAACAGGAAGACTAATAAGAAACAACAGGAAGACTAAAAAGATACAACAGAAGGGCTAATAAGAAACGCCATTACGCCTAGGAAGAAACACCAAAAAACTAATAAGAAACACCAGTAACAGCAATAAAAAACACCAGAAAGACTAATAAGAAATACAAGGAAAAATTGTAACAAACAACAGGAAGATAAGTAGCAAACAACAAGAAGACTAATACGGAACACCAGGAAAACGTATAAGAAACAATAGGAGGACTAATCAGAAACACGAGGAAGATTATTAATAAACAACAGGAAGACTAATAAGAAACAACAGGAACATTAATAAGAAATATCACGAAGTCTAATAACAAACACCAGGAATCTTAATAGAAAACAACAGGAAGACTAATAAAAAACACCAAGACTAATAAGAAATATCTGAAAGACTAATAAGAAACAAGAGAACAACTAATGAGAAAAAAACATAAAGACTAGGAAGAAACACCAAGAAGACTATTAAAAAACAACATGAAGACTAATAAGGAACAACATGAAGACTAATAAGAAACAACGGGAAGACAAATAAGAAACACCAAGAAGACGAATAACAAACACCAGAAATATTAATAGCAAACAACAGGAAGACAAATAAAAAACAATAGGAGGACTAAAAAGAAACACCATTACGCCTAGGAAGAAACGCCAAAAAGACTAATAAGAAACACCAATTAGAGTAATAAGAAACAAAAGAACGACTAATAAGAAACAAAAGAACAACTAATAAGAAACAAAAGAACGACTAATAAAAAACAACATGAAGACTAATAAGAAACAAGAGAACGACGAATAAGAAACACCACGAAGACGAATAAGAAATACTAGGAATAATAATAACAAACAGGAAGACTAATAAGAAACAACAGAAAGACTCATAAGAAACAACAGGAGGACTAATAGGAAACGCCATTACGCCTAGGAAGAAACACCAAAAACACTAATAAGAAACACCAGCAATAGGAATAAGAAATACCAGGAATAAAAATAACAAACACCGGGAATATTAATAGCAAATAACAGGAAGACAAATAAGAAACACAAAGAAGACTAATAAGAAATATTAGGAAAACTAATAAGAAACAAGAGAACCACTAACAAGAAACAACATGAAAACTAATAAGAAACATAAGGACCAATATGAAACAACATGAAGACTAATAAGAAACAACATGAAGACTAGAAAGAAACACCAGGAAGACTAATAAGAAACAACATGAAGACTAATAAGAAACACTACGAAGACGAATGAGAAATACCAAAAATAATAATAACAAACAAAAGGAATATTAATAGCAAACAACAGGAAGACAAGTAAGACACACCAAGAAGACTAATAAGAAATATTAGGAAGACTAATAAGAAACAAGAGAACCACTAATAAGAAACACCACAAAGACGAATAAGAAATACTAGGAATAATAATAACAAACAACAAAAGAACTAATAAGAAACAACAGGAAAACTAATAAGAAACACCAAGATGACTAATAAGAAACAACAGGAAGACTAATAAGAAACAACAGGAAGACTAAAAAAATACAACAGGAGGACTTATAAGAAACGCTATTACGCCTAGGAAGAAACACAAAAAAGACTAATAAAAAACACCAGTAAGAGTAATAAGAAACACCAGGAAGACTAATAAGAAATACCAGGAAAAATAATAACAAACAACAGGAAGATAAGTAGCAAACAACAAGAAGACTAATAAGGAACACCAGAAAAACGTACAAGAAATAACAGGAAGAATAATCAGAAACATTAAAAAGATTATTTATAAACAACAGGGAGACTAATATGAAACACCACGAACACTAATAAGAAATATCATGAAGTCTAATAACAAACAACAGGAAGACTAATAAAAAACACGAAGAAGACTAAAAAGAAATATCTGGAAGACTAATAAGAAACAAGAGAACGACTAATAATAAAAAACATGAAGTCTAGGAAGAAACACCAGGAAGACTAATAAGAAACAAAAGAAGGTAAATAAGAAACGACACGAAGACGAATAAGAAATATCAGGAATAATAATAACAACAGAAATATTAATAGCAAACAACAGGAAGGCAAATAAGAAAATAGGAGGACTAATACGAAACGCCATTACGCCTTGGAAGAAACACCAAAAAGACTAATAAGACACACCAGGAAGACTAATAAGAAACAAGAGAACGGCCAATAAGAAACAACATGAGACTAAGAAGAAACAACATGAAAATTAATAAGAAACAACATGAAGACTAATAAGAAACAACATGAAGACTCATAAGAAACAACATGAAGACTAATAAGAAACAACATGAAGTCTAATAAGAAACAGCAGGAAGTTTAATAAGAAACACCACGAAGACGAATAAGAAATACTAGGAATAATAATAACAAACAACAGGAGGACTAATAAGAAACAACAGGAAAATTAATAAGAAACAACAGAAAAACTGATAAGAAACACCAAGATGACTAATAAGAAACAACAGGAAGACTTAATAGAAACAACAGGAAGACTTAATAGAAACAACAGGAAGACTTATTAGAAACAACAGGAGGACTAATAAGAAACACCATTACGCCTAGGAAGAAACACCAAAAAGACTAATAAGAAACACCAGTAAGACGAATAAGAAATATCAGGAATAATAATAACAAACACCAGGAATATTAATAGCAAATAACAGGAAGACAAATAAGAAACAACAAGAAGACTAATAAGAAACAACAGGATGATTAATAAGAAAAGCCATTACGACTAGAAAAACACACAAAAAGACTAATAAAAACCAACAGGAATACTAAAAAGAAACACTAGGAAGATTAATAGAAAACAACAGGAAAAGATAATACGAACCAATCGGAGGACTAATAGGAAACAGCATTACGACCAGGAAGAAATACGAATAAGTGTTAAAAGAAACAACAGTAAGACTAATAAGAAACACCAGGAGGACTAATAAGAAACGTCAGGAACACTGGGACATATATTTTGTGAACACCTGTGTTCGATTCCTTATGGTGACAAAAACCACCCTGTTTCAAGACATCTTACCTCTACCAGCAACTTTGCTGAAGACATGAAAGGCTATGTTATGGTAATTTATACTCCACTAATTAGATTTAAACGCAAAAGCAAGAGTGCCGTTGTATATTCAGTTTAAATGCAAAACAACAGGTTCCACATGAAATAGTTTTTTTCTAATAGCTGATTACTATAGAATTAGTTGTTGTATATGCACATTATATTTTGCTGCTTCTAACAGCTTGTACTGCTAATTGTTTAGTATGCATTTAAATATATGTATGTGTGTCATTCCTGCCCATTAGATAAGTGAGAAATCTAGTCTATGGTTCGATTTACCACTTACCACTGAGTTATATCGATTTCTGACAATTTCACTTTTCATTATTAGTTCTGGATAAGGGCCAACCGAAGGAATAAGCCATAGCTTCATATAGTGATAGAAAGTACATGGTTCTTCAAAGTGTCTTTTACTCAAACATTTGTAAACGTTTTAAAATATAATTGGTATGATTCTATTCAACTATGCTATATTTTTGTTGTATGACATGATTTTAATTTAACATTTCTGTTTAGTGTTGTGTGTACATAGTGCATAGTAAGTTGTATGAAATTACATTGTTTAACTTCACTGTACTATGTCACATAGTTTTATTTTATTTCACGCTACAGTAAGTAAGAGTATTTTTCCATGACAGATACAATGTGTCATCACTGGTACGATCTTTCTGATTGACTGGTTTGAATTTCGCGCAAACCTCCAAGAGGGCTATCGGCGCTACCCGTCCATAATTTAGGAGTGGAAGACTAATAGGAAAGCTTCCATATATCACAATCCACTGTTGGGCTATTCTTTTACTAAATAATATTGTGACTGAAAACACATTATAATACTCCAACGACAAGCATGTTTTGTGGGATGGAAGCTGAATTTGGTCGAATAGCATCACGTGAAACCATACATACCGCGAATTATTGTTTTTCTTAAATACACGGTTTTGATGTCAGCTCAGCTGTTAGGAATAGATTGGGTAATGTCCTGATGTGAGCCTATTTTAACCGCTCTAGATTTTTACCAGTGATATTACCTAAAGAGGAAATAGGGCCCCGTAGTGATAAATAAATAGGTAAAAAGTTGATACATAGTATGTGTATCATTAATATGTTTTCAGTTAGTATCTAAATCATTAGTATGTGTATAATTAATATGTTTTCAGTTATTATCTAAATCATTAGTATGTGTATAATTAATATGTTTTCAGTTATTATCTAAATCATTAGTATGTGTATAATTAATATGTTTTCAGTTATTATCTAAATCATTAGTATGTGTATAATTAATATGTTTTCAGTTAGTATCTAAATAATTAGTATGTGTATAATTAATATGTTTTCAGTTAGTATCTAAATAATTAGTGTCTGTATAATTAATATGTTTTCAGTTAGTATCTAAATAATTAGTATCTGTATAATTAATATGTTTTCAGTTAGTATCTAAATCATTAGTATCTGTATAATTAATAAGTTTTCAGTTAGTATCTGAATCATTTGTATGTGTATAATTAGTATGTGTATAATTAGTATGTGTACAATTACTTTGTATGTAATTATTCTGCAAATAATCAAATATAACAATAATTATTATTATTACAACAAATAAAATTATTGAGTGTATAGATAATATGTATATAAGTAGTATGTGAATAATTTGTATATATACAAGTGGTATGAATGTAATAAGAATGTGTATAATCAGCATGTATACATCGTTATTTACAAAGTCATCATACAACAATATTTTTATAAATACAAACCATTCTGTTGTTACAACAAATCATTATATTGTAAGTACAGACCATTCTGTTCCTACAACAGATCATTCTACTGTAACTACAGACAATTCTGTTATTACAACAGATCTTTATATTGTAACTACAGAAAATTTAGTTGTTATGAGAGATCATTCTTCAGTAACTACAGACTATTTTGTTATGAAAGATCATTCTACAGTAACTACAGACTATTTTGTTGTCACAACAGATCATTCTACAGTAACTACAGACTATTTTATTATCAAGAGAAATCATTCTACTATAACTATAGATCTTTCTGTTTTCAACATAGATCATTCTACTGCAACTAAAGACAATTTTGCCACGATAGCTCATTCAGTGTAACTACAGACAATTTTATTGTAACAATAAATCATTTTACTGTAAATACAGACCATTTTCTTCTTACAACAGATCATCCTATTGTAAATACTGATAATTTTATGGTTAAAACAGGTCATTATATACAGAATGGTCTGTATTCATAAACATATTGTTATATGATGACTTTGTAAATATCGATGTATACATACTGATTGTACACATTCTTATTACATTCATACTAATTACAGAGCATTCTGTTCTCACAACAAATAATTTTTTGTAACTATAGACCATTTTGTTAAGACAGATCATATTACTGTTATTACAGGCCATCCTGTTTTCACGGTAGATCAATCTACTCTAACCACAGACAATTTCGTTGTTACAACAGATCATTCCACTGAGAGTAAAGACTATTCTTTTTATTTGCAACAGATCGTTCTACTGTAACTATAGACCATTCTGTTGTCACAACAGATCATTGTATTGTAACTACAGACAATTTTTCTGTTACAACAGCTCATTTTATCATAACTACAGGCCATTCTGTTGTCACAATAGATCATTCTACTGTAACTACAGACCATTTTCTTCTCACAACATATCATTGTACTGTAACTAGAAACCATTCTGTTGTAACGACAGATCATTCTTCTGTAACTATAGACATTTTGTTCTAACAATAGATCATTCTACTGTAACTACAGATCATTTTGCTGTTACAACAGATAATTCTATTGTAAGTAGAGACCATTCTGTTGTTAAAACAGATCATTCTCCTGTAACTACAGCCCATTTCGCTGTTACAACAGATGCTTTTACTGTATCTACAGACTATTCATTTGTCACAACAAATCATTCTACTGTAACTACAGACCACTTTGTTCTTTGTTCTTACAACATATCACTATACTATAACTATAGAACATTCTGTTGTTACAACAAATCATTCTCCTGTAACTATAGAACATTCTGTTGTCCCGATAGATCATTCTACTGTAGCTACAAACCATTCTGTTTTCATAACAGATCATCCTACTGAAACCACAGATTATTCCATTGTTACAACAGATCATCCTACTGAAACCACAGATTATTCCATTGTTACAACAGATCATTCTACTATAACTATAAACCACTTTGTTGTTACAACATACCAATATAATAAAACTATAGACCATTCAGTTCTCACAACAGATCACATAACTGTAACTACATACCTTTTTGTTGTCACAATAGATCATTCCATTCTTACTACAGACTATTTTGTTGTCACAAAATATCTTTCTACTGTAACTACAGTTCATTTAGTTGTTATGAGAGATCATTCTACAGTAACTACAGACCATTCTACAGTAACTACAGACCATTCTGTTTACAAGAGAGATCATTTTACTGTAACTACAAACAATTTGTTCTTACAATATATCATTCTACTGTAAGTACAAACCATTCTGTTGTCACAATAGATCATTCTGCTGTAACTACAGACCATTCTGTTGTCACCACAGATTATTCTATTGTTAATACAGATCATTCTATTGTCATGACATATGATTCTACTGCAACTACAAATCATTGTGTTGTCACGACAAATCATTCTACTGTAACTATAGATCATCCTATTGTCATGATAGATGATTCTACTGTAACAACCAACCATTCTATTATCACGACAGATCATTCTACTGTAACCATAGACCATTATATTTTCAAGATGGATTATTCTACTGTAACTAAAAACAATTCATTATCACAACAGCTCATTCTGTGTAACTACATTCCATTTGTTTGTAACAATAGATCATTTTATTGTAAATACATATGATTCTGTTGTCAGGGCATATCATTCTATTTTAAATAGAGATCATTCTACTGTAATTACAAACAATTACCATCTTATAACAGATAATTCTACTAGAGCTTCATACTATTCTGATGTCACAACAGATCACTCTTCTGTAACTACATACCATTTTGTTGTGACAAGAGATCATTCTACTCTAAATACAGGCAAATATCTTCTTACAATAGATTATTCTATTGTAACTATTGATCATTTTGTGATTAAAACAAATCATTATACTGTAACTACAGACTATTCTCTTTTCAAGATAGATCATTCTAGTGCAACTAAATACCTTTATGTTGTTTTACCGGACGTTTGTCGCAGATAGCCCAGGTGCTTTGTGCCATAAAACACTAAATCAACCAACTAACAAACCTTTCTGTTATCACGACATATCATTCTAGTGTAATTACAAACCATTCTATTATAACAACAGATTATTCTACTGTAACTACAGGCCATTCTGTTGTCACAACAGGTCATTCTACTGTAAATGCGCACCATTTTGTGGTTACAACAGATTATTCTACTGTAACTACAGACATAATAAGATAATTGTTCCCAAAGGTTTGAAGTCAGTATTTAAAAGATTTAGACTTCGATGCAAGTAAAACCCTAACAAAATCAATTATAGACAAACTGTTGTTTTCTTAGCCAGTAACTGATCGTACTTTAAGAGATTGCTTTCAACGATTTTCTTTTTTAAGATGTTACGACGTTAATTTTTAAAATCACACGCCATTCGAAGTCACACGAACAAACTACTAATTTTAGTTCGCTTTTCATCTCTGCTAGATTTAATCAAATTGAAGTTGGTGCAAAAATCAGTAATCATTAATTATCAATTCGTACTCACAATAACAACACCACTACATTCTCGAGATGTCTCTGACTTGTCTGTTTTCACTTTGGTATCTGTAACTGAATGATAAATACTGTAATCGAAAATTTATTCAAATATATTTTTTTCATGATGGTACGTCTTGTGTTGATTTAATGTGTGTTATGAACATTTATAATTGACTACGATCCTCATTCTTTAAGATATCTGATTTTGATTCGATCCATGTAGTAAACATCAGTAGTTTACTAAGATCCTCATTCTTTAGGATGCCTTATATTGATTCGATCCATGTGGTAAATGTTTTTATCATTATTATGCTAGCAGGATGATTTGCTGTATTTAATTGAATATTATAATATATATATAAATACATAATCACACGTGAAGCACGATATTAAAAAACAATCGTATATCTAACTCTGCATCAACAGCGTCCTTAATCATTGGGAAAGTCCGCTAATTTTATTTCTCTTTTCCTATATATAAGTTGTTATTACTTAAGCCAATCTAACATGACACAGTTCGCCTAATTTACCTTATTTCAAATGCTACAGAAATAAATTTCATAGAGTATAATTCGTATGAGAAACCCATCGCTGTATTCAATCAAACCCAATCATCCAGGAGTTCAATTTCATCTCTGAGTTCCTGTATTTAGTATAAATTATAGAAAATTGTAGTTTCTTTCAGTTTAATAGAATTTTCTGAACAGTTATCATATCAATATATTTTTCTTTATATTTAACAGTATCTTTTTGTTGTTTTCTTTTTTTCTGCTTCTGCACATCACAGTTCATATGCTCTTGGTAGTCGGAGAAGAGATATTGTAATTCACAATAAATTAAATTTGTTTATGTTCTAGCTTTACGTTTAATCTTTTTTTCGACGACCTAGTACCAAGCGTAAAGTTCTTCGTATATATAACTGCACATTCGGAGTCACTGTGGCTGAAGAAAATTACATCCGGTAGCCGTCCGACGTGACCAGCATCTGAAGCCCTCTAGCAGCCACCATGTGATGTCAGTTTCGATGATTCATGAGCTTCTAGCCATTCTTTGACATTCGCCACAACACCAAAACAAACAATCCAAGGTGGTTGAAAGAAAACAGCTGACTGAACTAAGGATCATTGATTTTCTTAATCCAGCTAACAAATTTCAGTTATTAGAAGAATGTCTGACTGCAGATCACCGAGTACATTATCTCTTGCAGAATAAAAGAGCTACGAACTTTACTGCCTATCACACGTCTATAGGTTTTCTAATATCTTTATCAGTTCTAACAAGGATCAACGTTTTATTCTACCCGAAGGACATCGAAAAATCTCATGTGACGACAAAACTGCATTTCCTCATTGCAGAACTGAGGTGATAATTTAAAATGTGTTCAACTTTTAAAGACTTTTACTTCGCTAAACTATATCTCGCATAATGAAAAACCAATATACTTTATCCATCTGAAACAGTATATTATATTCGTCATATTCCATGTTTTAACACATTGACGAACATCGAATTTCTTATCCATCCATCAATTAAGAATAGTACCTCCTACCTCGTGTGTCAAACTTTATGGTACTATATAACATTGGTTGCTAACTCACTGTAACTTCAGTTCTTAGCCATACTTCACACTGTAACAAATTTATACATAAATAGTGTGCTATGTCTTAAACTCTATGAAGACAGTGCTCTAGAATGAACACGTCTGATAACTACCCCCTGTGAATTTTATTGTTTTCATAAAGCCCACTAAACCTTTCTGTTTAACTTTTATAGAAGTATTTACATTAATTTCGCATTATCTACAAAATACCATAGTCAACTTGAACAAACATTTATTAAACATCTGGCTTCAACAGTGTTAGCTGTGATTTCTGTCTAATTAATATTGTATTAAAACACATGGAACATATGACTTCAACAGAGTAAATTGCTATTACTGTCTAATTTATGTTAAATTTATATCGAAATACTGGCTACAAGAAAGTTAGCTGTCATCACTATCTAATATAATATTATATTAAAGATTTATTGATTATTTGGATTCAATAGTGGTAGCTGTGATTACTGTCTAATATAAGATTATATTAAAGATATATAAAACATCTGGCCTGAGCAGTGTTAGTTGTGTTTATTGTCTAATATAATATTATATTAAATATTTATTGAACATCTGGTTTCAACACTATTAGCTCTGATTATTGGCTAATATAATATTACATTAAAGATTTATTGAATATCTGGCTTCAACAGTGTTAGTTGTGACTACTGTCTAATATAATATTGTAATAAAGATATACGGAGCATCTGGCTTGAACAGCGTTAGTTGTGTTTACTGTCTAATATAATATTATATTAAAGATATATGAAACATCTGGCTTCAACAGTGTTAGTTGTGATTACTGTCTAATATAATATTATATTAAAGATATATCGAACATCTGGCTTAGCTGAACCTTTGTTCTAAATGACCATAGTTAAAAGTAGTAATACTCCTCTTAGTTGCTTATAAATACTTTAATTATTTGGAGTTATTTCAAAATAAGGTAGTTATTTTGGATTACTTTCCTCAGTTTGTACAATTATTTAACCGTTTGCTGATGTCACGCTGGACTCCATATATTTGTCGTATCGGTAAACTGTCGAGCTTGATTACCAGTCTTGTATTTCACTAACTTGGTAAAAAACATATATACATAATGATATTTAAAAGTAATTAAATTAGATAATAATTAATGAATAGTATTTATAAAACCAATATCCCTGGGTTGTCCAAACTGGTCATCTATCTGTCGTATTTGGTTCAAAATTAAGAACAGCCTCACGCAACTTCCATTGCCAGCTGGTAAACGAGCTACGATACAAATATATCTCAGAACGGTTGTTATGGGTATTAACACTTTTATCGATAAGGAGTGAACAACGTTCCGACCTTCATAGGTCATCTTCAGGTTAATAAAAAAGAGCTAGAATAGACGTCCATAACTGGGGAATGAAGAAACCGTGCCTTTCTCTAGTCTCTTTCGATGTCTTGATGAACAGAATTTCATGTCTACTTAAGAAGGTGTCCCCTTGAGCTTTACACTGGATTTTCACATTTAGTATACTACAGCTCTAGGAGTATTGTAACCCTTTAAAATAACATCTATTGACAGTTCAAAAATCATACTGACGTATTTTGCTTTGCTTTTTAATATCATGTTTGTTTGTTCTCTTTTTCAATCGATTGAAGGGAGCCGAGATCCAATATAGGTATATAGTTACACACACATCACCTGTAAGATGGTTATATATTCAAACATTGTATTTGTAGAGTAGATTGCTATGTACATAAACAATCATACAAGCATTCTACTTGAAGAATGGTTTCTATATAAACACTCAAACATAAAAACACTGTACTTGTAGGATGCATTTTTATATAAACAAATAAACAGTGAACTTGTAGGATGAAGTTGTGATTGAAATTTAATAAAAGTGAATCAGAAAAACAAATTACAATACGATGTATTCATGAACACAATCAATAGTGTAAGATTAATGTGAACTACGTATACCCTAAATCCTTCCTACACACTAACTTTCTATTAAAATGCGATATATCTGCTATCTGGCGATACTACCTAACCAGTATTTTGCACAACATATCAAACGTCCCACTGTTTTTGTGAAACAGACAGTATCACCACCTAAGGCCAACACCATGATAGGAAAACAAAACCTTTTATCAACATGGCGAGATTGAAAGAACAATCATAACACTGTAGTCATAACATTAAAGCATTCTTTATTCTCAGAATTAAAAGGCGTTTTTTTTATCTGAAAACTCGGTGTTCACAGTGCGCTTGGAAAGAGTTTTACACGAAAAGTAAATTTTCGTATCTAACAGTCTATTTCTCTGCACTTTGTCAGATCTCTATCGGGACACATTCCAAATACATTATTAATAATAGAGGTTGTTAAACTGTAAAAATACTGTTGTTCATCAATGTATATATTGTATTATTTCACAAACCCAATAACATAGTTTTCAGTGCAAAATTGTTTTAATTTAAACGCTAGTTCCATTAAGGTTGTGGAAAATTAAACTCGAAGTTTGTGCACCCAAACAATCCATTTGTGTTCTGGTTAAAACATGGAAAGCCAGCAAACTATTGGAAACTAATAAGCTTAAAATTGTAATAAAACTCAAGTAACCAGTTCCCTCACTAACCCTCCACATTTAGGCATTGCGGCTCAGTTGACTGCAATTAGCTATTTTTGAACTTATCGATTTCCAATAGTTCATCGACTTTTGGCGTTTAAACCGTAACTTTTAAAGTTTAATACCACATGTATAACTAAGTTTCGTATAGGGGTCGCTGGTTTCTCATCGTCCAGTCAGGTTCACGTATGAATCGAAAAAGTACTCTGGAAACAACGCACAGGTATGAAATACTATTTTTGCACGCATCTGGTTTTGAGCCACAATAGACACCTCAGTTAAATTTAACTCCACAATATTTATCTGCTATTTTGTTAATCCATAATGACAATGTTTTGTTTAATTATAAAACCTATTTCCGTTTTTGAATGGTGATATGTTATTTTTTATGGTGTATGTTTGTTTCATTTTGTTGTATGTTGTGCTTCTCACGTCTGTGACCCCTCCCATAGCGGTATAGAGGTAATTCTGAAATGTTATCGCATGTACGCTTTTCTTATAGCAAAGTCACATCGGGCTATCTGCTGATCCCACCGAGGGGAATTGAACCCCTGTGTTTAGCGTTGTAAATCCCTAGACATACCGCTGTACTAGCGGGGGGTGAATATTATAACACTAAAAAACAGGGTTTCAATACTAGTAATGGGCAGGGCATAGATAGACCTTTGTGTAGCTTTATACTTAACAATCAACAACAACCACCAACCATATGTACAAAATGTGAACTCTATAAATAACTCGCATATATTTTGTTTTGTTTCAAACACAGAGACGCTTCAATAACGAATACTAGACATGTGGTATTACGACAGAATTATAAGAAAACACCTATTTGAAGAACCAACGTCTTCTGACTGATGAACAGATGAAAATAACTCTAATATGTATAACACGCTAAATCGTTTTAAATATTTTGACAAGGTTTTTCGAAGTAACTTATTGTTTGACGTAAAAATAATACAACAGTACATGTGTCAAAGCTTACTGTTTTGACGTAACAATAGTAAAACAATATATGTTGTCGAAATAGCTCACTGCTTAAACATACATGTAACAATGATAAAACAATATCTGTTGCCGAAGTGGTTTGTTTGGTTTGTTTTGAATTTTGCACAAAGCTACACGAGAACTATCTGCGCTAGCCGTACTAATTTAGCAGTGTAAGAGTAGAGGGAAGGCAGCTAGTCATCACCATCCACCGCCAACTGTTGGGCTACTCTTTTACGAACGAATAGTAGGATTGACCGTCGTATCATAACGCCCCCACGGCTGAAAGGGCGGGCATGTTTGGTATAATGGGGATTCGAACCCGCCATCCTCGGATTACGAGTCGAGTGCTTTACCCACCTGGCCACGCCGGTCCCCTTGTCGAAGTGACTTACTATTTTGCGTAACAATAGCAAAACAATATATGTTGTCGAAGTAGCTTACTGTTTTGACGTAACAATGATAAAATAATATCTGTTGTTGATGTGACAGTTTCGATTTAACAATGATAAAACAATATCTGTTGTAGAAGTAACTTGCTGCTTTGACGAAACAGTAATAAAGCAATATCTGTTGTCGAAGTGACTTACAGTTTCGATGTAACAATGACATAACAATATCTCTTGTGAGGATTTATTGTGGTCCTCTATGTTAATGTAGTGTATCAGAGACATCACGTTTTCGAACGTAAGAAAAGATTTACAACAACCGACTGTGGGGCCATTTGTAGAGTAGATCAATATATCTTCAACAGGTGCCATGAACCCAACTACCAGGAGATATTCTTTACAATGTTGTTTGATGTTCTGTCACCTCTAGAGAACTGCACGTCATCTGTCACAGTGTAGGTTTCAATTTAGTGACATCTTCGATTCGAAAATCAATACTCTTTTTTGTAATCTTAAAGACAAAAAGGATAAGTGGTGAAAAACACAGGACACAATGAAGTTTACTGTACATCTCTTTGCACCAGATGTATACTCAAAATGTACTTAGACAATTTTTGTTTACTCTTTCAATCCAGTTTTAAATTCATTTTCGAGCTGTTTCTTCCGTGTTTTACGCTCGTTATGCTATATATTCCATAAAAGAGTTCTTTATTTTTAAAATAGATACAAATTTCTTGTTTTTAGGTCAAGGCGAATGTTAATATATTCCATGTTACCTTTTGTTTCACAATCATCTTATGCCTCAACTGTTTTATTTATGAATCGATAAAATAAGCTTACAGATCAGAAAAATACATATTAAATTCATATTACCAGAGAAATTAATCCACACAGGTAGGTCTAAACTGGTTTTTAACGAGGATGGTTTTAAATGAAAGAACCTTTCAGTCTCACAACCTTTATCACGTTGTGCTCCGTAATAACTTTAATGAAACTTCTAGTAACACTGCAATGTTTCATTGCTTATATTACATTCTATCTGTATGTATCTCAGAACGGCTGGTATGGGTATTAACACTTTTATGGATAAGGAGAGAACAACGTTTCGACCCTCCTAGGTCATCTTCAGGGTAACATTTTTTATTTCAAGTGGGTTTCTCGTCATCAAGAATTGCATACTCTAAACCATTAACACACATCTTAGTACAAAGTATAAACTATTTTAGTCTGGCTTGCCTGTACCTCTACCATAGTTATATTTTAAAGTTAGAGTAAAGGGGAGTTGAAATTTTAGACCTCGCTATTACGTATTCCATTTGAACATATGTGTAATAATAATATTCAGTTTGTGTCTGTCCTGCAAATACGCGCACTTTATTCCAAAGAATATAAACAAAAGGTGGATGAATCCATATATATATATACATTTAACTCGGTAGATATTTTTTACAACACCATGTTAAAAGCTTCTCAATTTTTTTTATGAAAGGGTCTAACGTTAAGTCATAAAATAGAATAAGTGTATTTGTTGATAGTATTAAGTACTGTAAAGTTGAACCCTAACTTGTACAAGTTACAATTAATTTATATCTTTGTCAAACAGAGCCTATGCTTAATAAAGGCTTAACTAATGTTAAGCGTAAAACAAGTGAATTTATAGATTTCGGTGGCTGCAACTAAAGTCCCCCAGTAGCACAGCGGTGTGTCTGCGGACTCACACCGCTAGCAGCCGGGTTTCGATAGCCGTGGTGAGCAAAGCACAGATAGCCCATTGTGTAACTTTGTGCGTAATTCTAAACAACCAACCTGCTACTAAAAATTATTTTGTATTATCCTAAAATCCAGTATCTGAAAAACGTACTGTTTCAATAAAGACACTAATATGACTGTATATATGTTTTGTGGGTCTCCATAAGTACTGATGTAAAATAATACGTCATAATGAGAGTCGAACATAGGCAGGTGCAGGCCGCATCAGGACTCGTTATTAAACAAGATTTCTTTTTTCATCTTTAACCCTTGGCCTTCTTAATCTGTTTATTGTTGATAACAGTTACTATTGCAATTGTTACTTCTATAGAGATCTACGTTTTATATTATTATATTAGCCAAACTACGCACTCATGAGAAAGAGCATTTTTAAATGTTTACTCAATTTATAAAATTTTCATTAAAAGGTATTACAAGAGAAACAGCGCAAATAGAAATTCTTGGATCCGGGGGGTGCCTCTTTGAAAACCTTAAATCAGTGTTCGCTGCTCTTTATTTAGTATACTTTTCACCAAATGTTTGTGTTATGAGTCTTAGAAATATATTGAATGAACTTTGAAACTTAATATAATATGGGCTATTTTATTTGAATAACTATTTTCTTTATAATTTACTTTATAGAAGGCGAACTTCGTAGGAAGGCCACGATCACAGCATCGCGTATTGATTTCGAAGTTTCTAACCTGCTTTTTAATTTTGCGTGGGCTTAAGGATTAGGCACTGGAAATGAACCTATGATAATCATGATGGTTCGTGTTACTTTTCCTATTACAGAAAACATATAAATTCAGATTAATTTTTTGAAGTGTTTTCCTAAACAGATCTGAAGTTCAACATATCCATGTTTCATCTGGTGCTAACAGCCGATTTACTATCGATAAAGTTCTCGGGACTTCGACGGACCTCAGATAACCCTTGTTAAACTAATTTCTTTCTACTGCTTATTTTACTGTTGTTAACAATGTTATTTGGTTAATAGAAGTGATCTTCTTATAAGGCCCAGTTAAATAAATAAATAAGACCCAGCAAACATAAATCAAACCATATACGACATTTTAAATTTTATTCCGATAAATTAGTGCACAAAAATTAAAGCGTAATACTTTATTTAAAAAAATCACCCAAAAATCCTAATTTCTCGGCACTATCCTATTTGTACGTTAGTGAATTTGCTATCGAGTTCCTATTGCTTTAGGCCCGACATAGCGTTAAGGCGTTCGACTCGTAATCCGAGGGTCGCGGGTTTGAATCCCGGTCGCGCCAAACATGCTCGCCCTTTCAGCCGTGGGGGCGTTATAATGTGACGGTCAATCCCACTATTCGTTGGCAAAAGAGTAGCCCAAAAGTTGGCGGTGGGTGGTGATGACTAGCTGCCTTCCATCTAGTCATACACTGCTAAATTATGGACGGCTAGCGCAGATAACCCTCGAGTAGCTTTGTGCGAAATTCAAAACAAACAAACAAACAAAACTATTGCTTTACCCATTTTAGACTTGCAGGTCTTGAAGCAATTTATTTGTTTAACTCTTTGGTTTCGGCTCTCTCCACTACATTCCTTAGAGTAAAGTGTGTTCATACTGATAAACTGCATCATTTATAGTCCATTAACTACGATAAAAGGCTTAAGGATATTATAGTAAACACTGCTACCCTGTAAGAGGGCTTAAAATTCGAAAATAAAAGTATTTTAACGTAGAAAAAAGTCTGTGTATAATTCTATACATTACATTATTGATCTTACTACACTATAATGTGTTAACGTTATGTGATTATTTACTGAAACTAATATGTCGATGCATGCTGACTAGAAAGGCTTTTTCTTTTCTAAATTAAAACTTGTATATACGATCCTTTCCCACTTAACTACGAATACACTTGTTTGTTTGTTTCATGAAAAGTTCACAGCTAAACAATGGGATATGCACCCTACGCAAATTACGGATATCGAGCCCCTGTTATTAGTATTATAATCCATCAAGTTATGGATGTTATAAACGCAGCAATGTTTTTAAATAGACAATATTTTTAAAATGCGTTATAGTTTCTTTTCACATACATTGGGTAAGTGTTGCGTTTACGGACATATATGGCTAAAATCTAGTATTCGATTCCACACTTTCGATAGAGAACAGGTTGCTCAGTGCATCGCGTTGTCCTAGAAAACAGCAACAACGTAAATAACAACTACCTCTCTTCACTTGCACTGAAACCTACCAGTAAATTACAACTTCACTTTTGCTCTGCAACCTTCTGCAAATAAATTAAAACCATTATTTTAAACTTTAACCTCCTAAAAATAAATTA
This sequence comes from Tachypleus tridentatus, assembly GCF_004210375.1. Taxonomy (NCBI): domain Eukaryota; kingdom Metazoa; phylum Arthropoda; class Merostomata; order Xiphosura; family Limulidae; genus Tachypleus; species Tachypleus tridentatus. Next base: position 70,420,144 of record NC_134833.1, on the reverse strand, counting down.
CAACTCTTCTTTTACTATGCAACCCCTGACTTCATGGCTCGACTTCACGAGCTACCACTAAACAACTAATACTCATTTTACTGCAGAATCTACAACAGAGTAATTACTTTTTACATATTTTGAGACCTACAGTAATACAAGTAGTACTCGTATGTCACACAGCCTACAATAAAGATTGTGTACCCTACAAACAGACTCCTGCGAATCTGTTTTTCTCGCAAACCTTCTTTCCTGGCTTCACACAACAGTGACCAACTGACTCTGTTATGTAGTTATGGTAAATTTCACAAGAAGTCCTTATCACACACTTCTCACAATGATATCTTGACACCGTTCTTTGGTTAAATAAAATATGTTTCCCATCTTGTTAACACAGCTCCTAACGTGTTTACATCAGGTTTCTACCAGTTTCTCTTGCATGTTTGGATGCATATTAGGTTAAAAGCTTAGTATGGCCAAAACAGAAGCATTAACCAGTTGGAGAACCAGTCAGCCATTCCTCACTGTCGTTTGAGGCACTTTTACGGTCGAAGTAGAATGTAACTCGCCACTCAAATATCCAACTGGTGAGTAAGACAGAGACATTGCACTTCGAAAAGAAGTCGTGATGGATCGTTCATTTCCATGTTAGCAGATCGCGACCATGTGTGCCTTTTACTCTTTCATTTGTCACCTGGTTCAGGGCCTGCTGGGAAATGTTTCCTCTCTTTTAGAATGTCCTACGTCGGATGTTATTTCGTTGTTCTTGTCTTTTCTTTGTTTGTTTTTGCTGTAGACTAAAGCTAGTTCAGTGTAACTCCTCTACCAACAGAAATGGAAAAATCGTTATTTGGGCTATTTTTCAAGCAATTTACTTTTATTAGTCAAGATTTACAGCAGTCATTATTCCTCCGCCATCATGCACAGCCATTTATCTTTATTGCTAAATGGTCTACTTCCGCAATGAGGAAAAGTACCAAACCAAATGGAACACAATGACAAAAATAAGAACAGCAATAAATTATCGATTGTGAATTTATAAAAAAAAAACATTAAATGGAGCTTTAGATATATAAAAAAAATTGTAATCATGGCAGATAATCTATGTCGTAGAAATTTTAGTTCAACATGTCTGCTAAGAGTCTGTGTTACTGAAATGTATGTAACAATGAAAATGTTATTGTGGACCACCCAAACGCGACGCACAAATTTGTGTAGGATATAACCCTAATTTTGAACTAATTTCTTGGATATTTTACAGTAAGTAGTTGATAATTTGACAAAAGAATTATTGTATTTTATACATTTTATGATAAACGATTTAAGAACTTCTATTGTTTATCATCAGAGTACGTTGTAAATCATTCATTAACAATTTCTCTAGTCTATATATACACACACACACATATGTACACCCACGTCACATCTCAAAATGAATAGGTAAAAATGACTTATTATCAAAGGTAATGTATTTCTTCTTAGAGTTGGTCCGAAGCGTCCTGGATTTAGGTTATCAGTTGTAAAGAATTTCTTATAATGCATTATACAACTCACTGGGTTATTTAATTTCAAACTGCATGAACCGCTACATTCATCTTGTCATTTTCAAAGTGATACATTTTAGCGAGACTACAAAAGTGACTGCCTTTCACTCCTTATCAGTAATTAACCCTCACCTCGTTTTACGTTTTACCATTGGATTCTATTCATCTCTTATATTATGCTGTTATAAACTGAAAATCATAGTACAGAATACTGATAATGGTATTATTGCTTGGAAAGTTTAATTATCATACAATCTTCTGCTAACTACCACATCAACTTCAGTTTAATTATAATACCATCTTCTGCTAACCACCACATCAACTTCAGTTTAATTATCCTACCATTTTCTGCTAACTATCACATCAACTTCAGTTTAATTATCATACCCTCTTCTGCTAATTATCACATCAACTTCAATTTAATTATCATACCATCTTCTGCTAACGACCACATCAACTTCAATTTAATTATCATACCATCTTTTGCTAACGACCACATCAACTTCTGTGAGGGGTTTTTGAAGAGAGGAATTATTTCAAGAATTTCTCATTTTCACAGTTTACTAAAGTAATTGTAATAATTATTTCTTCATGTTATTCTTCTATGGTGCAATAGTTTTTGAATGATCAAGAAATAATATAGTACGAAATTAACCGAAAAACGTGCTATTCAAATCGTTCCATCTACATGTAGCCGAACATAGCCTAACATGTAGCGTTATGTTTGAGAATTTGGAGGTCCAAAGTTGGCGTCAAGATTAGTTGAACACACTCCACACTTTATGTTTTGGGCATGTTATATTAAACTCTTTTAGCGTCATGAGCTACTAATTGGGTGCCTTTCCTCCAAACATTAATTCAGAATAACGGACGTCTATAGATGAACTTTAGGGATATTTGATTAACCATATAGCTCACGTCCCCTTAAGACATTTTTAAGACTGAAAATACTAGTACAGTTTACAAGTACTTATTTGTTTCGTTAATACGTTTCGTGCATTTGTGTCCTAGTCTCTATTAGAAATGTTACCACTGTCTTCTTATGTTTATATATATATATGTGGAACGTCTTCATATTAAATGTACTAATCTGAATGGTAGTGTTAAAGCAGGAACATTTAAGATCATGACATATCTCCAGTGCAGAAATAATTGTTCCGATGACAAACGTTCTAAGTGCAACAACCAAATAACCTGGCGAGAAAAACTAGAAATTGTGAGCAGCACAAGAGAGTTTTGTTACCAAAAACTCCCGTTTCAAGTTAATATCATTAAACCAGCGTGGATATTTAACCTCGTGTGACTGATGTGAATGAGACCATAAAAGTATTTACTTGTCTTAATGAATACCTCTAATACAAAACTTACGCCTGGTGTACCAGCTAGCACTTTAAGCTATTCAAGAAAACATGTTCACATCAGGCAGATAAAAGTCGGCAAGAGACGTCACGTTGTTAAAAACGGTATCCATTTTTAATGATTTATTAAATTCGTTTCAAATTTTTATAAAAAGAGAAAAAAACAACCATAAACATTACGGTATTTCAATAAAGGTAAAGTTTCGTATTAATATTATTTCATATCGCGTGTACTTACATGTTATTAAAACAAATATTCTAAAATTATCTTCGGATTCTATTGCGTTATAATACAAACAAACATCCCAACTTAAACTTCTGTGTATCAGTAATACAAACAGACATCCCAACTTGAACTTCTGTGTATCAGTAATACAAACAGACATCCCAACTTGAACTTCTCTGTATCAGTAATACAAACAGACAACCCAACTTGATCTTCTGTGTATCAGTAACATACGCAGACATCCCAACTTGAACTTCTGTGTATCAGTAATACAAACAGACATCCCAACTTGATCTTCTGTACATCAGTAGTACAAACAGATATCCCAATTTGATCTTCTATTCATCAGTAATAAAAACAGATATCCCAACTTGATATTCTATGCATCAGTAATAAAAACAGATATCCCAACTTGATCCTCTATGCATCAGTAATACAAACAGATATCCCAACTTGATCTTCTATGCATCAGTAATACAAACAAACATCCCAACTTGATCTTCTGTACATCAGTAGTACAAACAGATATCCGAATTTGATCTTCTATGCATCAGTAATAAAAACAGATATCCCAACTTGATCTTCTGTGTATCAGTAATACAAACAGACATCCCAATTGATCTTCTATGTATCAGTAATACAAACAGATATCCCAACTTGATCTTCTATGCATCAGTAATACAAACAGAAATCCCAACTAGATCTTCTAAGCATCAATAATACAAACAGATATACCAACTTGATCTTCTATGCATCAGTAATACAAACATAATCCCAACTTTTTCTTCTGTGCATCAGTAGTACAAACATAATCCCAACTTGATCTACCCTGCATCAGTAATACAAACAGACATCCCAACTTGATCTTCTGTGTATGAGTAGTACAAACAGACATCCCAACTTGATCTTCTATGCATCAGTAATACAAACAGAAATCCCAACTTGATCCTCTATGCATCAGTAATACAAACAGATATCCCAACTTGATCTTCTATGCATCAGTAATACAAACAGATATCCCAACTAGATCTTCTAAGCATCAATAATACAAACAGATATACCAACTTGATCTTCTATGCATCAGTAATACAAACATAATCCCAACTTTTTCTTCTTTGCGTCAGTAGTACAAACATAATCCCAACTTGATCTACTCTGCATCAGTAATACAAACAGACATCCCAACTTGATCTTCTGTACATCAGTAGTACAAACAGATATCCGAATTTGATCTTCTATTCATCAGTAATAAAAACAGATATCCCAACTTGATATTCTATGCATCAGTAATAAAAACAGATATCCCAACTTGATCTTCTATGCATCAGTAATACAAACAGATATCCCAACTTGATCTTCTGTGTATGAGTAGTACAAACAGACATCCCAACATGATAATTTTTAAGAGATGCAACAATAATTATCTGTTGCGAATTGTGCAACTGAGGTATTTAGAGACTCTGAGTAAATGTGGAAAAAATTTCAATATACAAAACAAATATATTCCTTCCAGAAAGTAAGGGGTCGCTGGAAGTAGAAAAGTAAGTTGGCTCCCAAAGTATATAAGAGATAATATTAAATAAAAGGATCACGAATTTAAGAAAGTTAAATTGATTGGTATTATAGATAATTATACAAGGTCAAGAAAGTTGGTAAAACAGGAAATTAGGTCACCAAGATGAGTCTATGGTAACATCTGGATGAAAACAAAAATTAACATTAGGGGAAAACAAAATGTTAGAATGGGGATATGACCATTGAAATATAATAAAGAAAGGTTGGCATCTGATGATTAAGAACTATCTAGGTTATTAAATTCTACTTTTTATACAGTTTTTACTAATGGAAACTTGGGCAATATTCCTCATCCTGAACAATTGATGGGTAAAAATAAAGATGAACAAGACAACTGCATAACTTCTGAGCTTGTTAAAAATAAAATTGTGAATTTTAAAGAATGATAATATTTCCATGAAGATTTACTCAAGCACGTCAAGGACTTGGATATATGACCCACTCATCACAATTTTTTGTAAATCCTTGAAGAGTCGACAAATACAAACTGATCGGAAATTAGTTAATGTCACTCCTACCTTCAAGGGAGGTATCAAAAGTTGTCCCAGTAATTATAGGCCTATTAATCTTACATCAATCGTGGGAAACGTTTTGGAAAGTCTGATGAATGATACTTTGCTAAGTCATTTAACAAAGTTTAGAATTTTATCGGATAGTCAACATGGTTTTACTAAAGGAAAATCTTGCTTTACAAATCTTTTGAAATGCTTTGGAAATGTTACTGCTTAAGTAGATGAGGGAAAGGGTGTAGATTTGATATATCTGGATTTTCAGAAAGCCTTTGACAAAGTGCCACATAAAAGGCTTGTAATGAAACTCCTCTATAGGGGTGGAGGATAAGTTAAATAATTGGATAGAAGAATGGTTGGAGGGAAGAAAACATAGGGTTTTATAAATGGAGTTTAGTCAAATTGGATTAATGTTATAAGGGACGTACCTCAGGGCTTAGCCTCAGGTCAATTGCTCTTTTTGATTTACGTTAATGGCATAGATGACGGAATGGTCAATAAATTACTTTAATTTATCGATGACATCAAGATCTTGGGTGTTGCTAGCTAAGAGGATGTTGCTGATTTACAATAGGATTTAGATCATTTAATGAGTTGGGCAAATAAGTGGCAGATGAGTTTTAATTATGATAAAAGTAAGATAGCATATGGCGGTTATCATAATTTGAATTATAAGTATAATTTGGATGGAAATAACTTTAATGTTGTCATCACGAATGAAGAGGATCTTGTTATAATGACTGATCAGTCTTTTAAGACACCCAAGCAAGGTGCTGTTACTAATAGTATGGCAAATACAATTTTAGAGTCTATCGAGAAAAATATCGAATACAAGTTTAAAGAGATTATAAAATAATTTTATATGTCATTAGTTAGGTCATATTTGGAATACTGTGTTCAGAGAAGGATTACTAAACTGGTTACTTGGATGGAGGAGTTATCATGGAAGTAGAGACTAAGATCCATAATATTGTTTTATCTTGAAACAAGAAGACTTAAGAAGGATTTGATTGAATTGTTTAAGATTGTGAAATGAATTGATAATGTTGATCATCATGTTTCAAACTTAACAGTAAAAATTTTAGAACTAGGAGAAACCTTATTTGCATCAGTAGTTCAAACAGACATCCTAACTGGATCTTTCATACAACATTAATACAAAGAGACATCCCAACTTGACATTCTATGCATCATAAATACAGACATCCAAACTTAATTTTCTGTGCATCATTAGTACAAGTCAGCATCCCGAAACAGAAACCAGTACTTATTTTTGACAAAACCTTTCTCCCATCTAAAGATATTTGGAACTTATTGTTTAATATTCTCTTTCCGTCACAGTTAGACCGAGGCAGTTAGACCAAACTCATGATGATATAAACAAAACATCTGTTTGAATAAACTTCTGTTATTAAACCTTTTCAGTTTTGGTTTAACGCATAACACAAACATGACAGCTATTGTTGAACCATAGATATCTGTAGCAGCTGTTACATTAGCGTGAAAACGCACGCGCTTCCTAGGTCTGAGAACAAGCTAGTACTACTAAACTAAATATACAGTTCCTGAGTCTTTTATGTTTGTCAAAAAGCATGGAACGTTAGCAAGTTATTGGAGATTAGCAGCAGAAAAAAGAAGAAGAGATGTATGAAATGTGTTATTTAGCTTCTTGATAACAGCATGTATAACTTTACCTGACACGCGCATTTTTAACTGTTATAAAAATATTTTTTTTATAGTTCCATAGATTGCAATACTTCAAATGAAAATATATATTTAGAATCTTTATTGGCATTTTGCCATTTACTACTGAAAAAGAAAAGTCCACTTTTCGAAGAGTTTGGATTTTTTTTCTTTTGTTGTTTGTTTTTCTTCTGCTGATTCTTTGTAGGTTCTCTTTTCTTTTTTTTTCTAAATAGAACAGTAGGTACAATAATCAACTTAGGGCGAACTTGTCAAATTGACAAAAAATTTAACACAAACACACATAATAGGATTTTGCTACATGAAGCTTTTCTGCGCTAGCTATCCATAACTTAGCAGTGGTAGACTGGGGAGAATGCAGCTAGACAACACGACCTACCACCAACTCTTATGTTAATCTTTTACCAACGAATAGCGGAAATGACCGTTACTATATAACGCCCTCACGGTTGAAAAGCCAATTATGTTCTTTGTGACAAGGATTCTACCCTGTGATTCTCAGAAATTGTTTTAGACACTACTTACACTTCCTAGAAGACTTTAAAACACTTAACTTACGCACCCAAAATGTCAGAAGTCATTTTACACGTAGGAAAATCGTACAAAGAACTGAAAAGTAATCATGTGAGCCCCAGTGGCACAGTGATTCGTCTATGGACATACAACACTACAAACCACATTTCGATATCCGTGGATTACAGATAGCCCATTGTGTATCCTTATGCTGCAAAAAAAACGTGTTCGGTCTTTAAACCGTAGGGCGTTATTATGTACGATCAACCCCTCTTTTCATTTATAAAAAAATAACCCAAAAACTGGGTGGTGATGTCTATTTATCTTCACTCTAGTCTTTCACAACTAAATTAGTGACGATTAACGCAGATATCCCTTGAGTAACTTTGCGCGAAATTCAAAGCAAAGAAACAAAGAAATGAGTCATGCACATGCGCGCTGTGTTGGCTGTGGAGAAAATCACCACATATCAAAATGTGCCAAACAAAACCCCAAACCTAAATGCTGTAATTGTGGGGAAGAACACATAGCAAACTATAAAGGATGCCAAAAATACAAATCAATTAATACTTATACGAACTTAAAAAATCCAAACATGAATAAGCCACAAACAAACAAAATCCAAAAACAATCAAAACCAACTACTACTCAAACACCAGAAGACACAAACACACAAAGAAACTCATATGCTGCAGTAGTCAAGAAACATCAATCACGCAGGAAAACCAACAACATGCAATGAAGATATACCTAAAACAACTGAAGACACACACAACCACACCTACGAATATTGAAAACACACTAACCAATGCCATTACTTCCACCTTCTCTGAAATACAGAATACACAAATCCAAATAATGAAAACAGTCTAACAGACATAATTATTAAAATAATTATGAAAAACATCCAAAAATACCTACCACAAATTTTAACATACATCGTGAACTGTGTTAAACATAAATAAATTCACAGTACTACACATCAATATCCAGGGTACCATTGCTTCCAACACCTCTCTCCGTTAAACTTGTACATCTGATCTTTAAGATAAAATTAAATTTAAAATAATAATAATAAAATAGTGCTAAAATAAAACAGACCACCATCGTTCTAGACTTAATAAAATAAAAAAATAAAAGTTAAAAAATAAAAGAACAATATAAATGGACATTGCCCTGAAAAGGACCAGATTTAAAGTTATGCTATAACTTCAGTCATATTGTATTTACTCTAAATGTATTAATCAGTCCATTCCAACTAAGTAATGGAAGGAAAAAGAGGTCTAGTGTACACGACCCTCCGGGATATACAAATATATATACCCAAACACCTAGAGAGAGAGAGAAATTCATGCACACACACACAAAAAAAAAGTGTTTTTGACACTTATCTCACACAACCAAAATTACTGGCATTACTTGAATGAAACATCAAATAATTTTAAACCCTTTAGATGCAATCAAAAGAACTTCACACAGAAGATAAGTTAATATCAGAATATTCCAAATATAAAATCTTAGGCTTTATGTCAGTATAATAGCCACCAAAGAATAATTATCAAGATAAGTAGCTAGGAATAATACGTTCGCACTGAGAAAATTGTTCCTTTGAGCATTAAACGCTATGTGTTAACCCTAAATTACTGTCTCCTTTGGAATCTTCATTAACGGTATTAATGAAAATTGTTAATAACTTGAGACTAAGTTAAATTCCTTTATCAAGGAATTCCGTGTCTTGAACAACTCGAACTCTCACGACTGGAAAGAACTATTTTACCATAAATTATTGTCTTCATTCAATACAATAAATATTACAATTAAATAAAACAACACTTCAAACTAGTCTCTTTATTATACGTTATTCTTTTGTGAATAAAACGAATTTTATAATGTTTCTCTTCTTTGCAAGATCACCAATATCTACTTGTAATGAAGTAAAAATAAACCATTTTAAGTTACCACAGCCTAAACTGCCAGTTTTTTTAAAAGATAAATATTTATATTTGTCCCTTTGAACACTTTCTTTTCTACAACTGTTTTTTTTATTCTTGGTAGTTTTTCTAGCGCACGTGCTTCATGCGTATAAAATACGATTTGATTGTTAACCATATTACATTCAATTCTTTCTTCTTCTTTGAAACCACAGCCGTCGGTCGATTCAACTTGATTGAAAATTTTCGTTTCATGACGTCAGAGACCGACGGTCCTTGAAGATTAATAATTATGCCCCTTTAATAAAAGCTACCGTCACTTACGGACCCACATTTTAAACGCACAGTCAAGTACAGAATAAATATTGATGATTTAATAAATCACTCTTTGTTGAAGCGGTTCAGTCATAGTTAACCTGAGAACACGTTTTAATCGTGTTTAAAAAGAATAAAAATGTTCAAATAAAAATGCACAGTAACCCTGACATAAACACATAGTACGTACAGCATATTAGAAATGTATACAGACCTAACGGTGTGTTTACAATTAACCACAAAGTTACACAATGAAGCTATCTGTACTCTGTTCACCACAACTATCGAAAACCCGGTTTTTAACGGTGTGAGTCCGCAAACATACCATTATGCCCCTGAGAGCCCAGACCAAACAGAAGAAAGCTTTAAGTAAAGAATACTAGCACTTTGTCTAGTAACTATAAACTATTATTTAAAAATATGGATTACCAATTTGGTGGAGATCTGGGTTTCAGTTTCTTTGTTTGTTTGTTTTGAGAATTTTGTGCAACGTTACACGAGGGTTATTTTCGGTAGCCATCCCTAATTTATCAATGTAAGACTAGAGGAAAGGCAGCTAGTCATCATCTCCCACCGCCAACTCTTGGGCTATTCTTTTACCAACGAATAGTAGTATTGATCGTCACATTATAATGCTTCCACGGCTAAAAGTGTTAGCATGTTTGGAGTGACAGGGATTCGAACCAGCAACCTTCAAATTACGTGTCGAGCGCCCTGGCCATCTAGCCATGTCGGATCCTTTGGGTTTCGGACACGAATTTCGAATAAGTGCAATAAAAAAGTATAAATCACCCTCCAATTTAAGCTGAGGCTTATAAAAATTGCAGCCAATTCTCAATTGTAGGCGATCAGTATTACCCTATCTGAGGTCTGTAGTTCAAATTAGTAACTAGGCCATAAATACAGAAAGATTATTTTTAAAATGTAATTATTTACTCTCCGTGTGAACTCAGCCAGATAGCCCGATGTGATTTTGCTATAAGAAAACAAATAAACAAACACAAACACACACATACACACTCTTCCAGAATAACAATTTGGTGCTGCCATCTAGTGCTTTGTACTAATTAAGATCGTAAAATACCCAATATACCATAAAAACTGAGTATTTTTTTAAAACATTGATTACCGTAAGTACTTTGTTTTAATTTCACAAACACAGAAGTGACATAATATTCTGAACGCAGTTCCTACATAAAACTTCAGATGTCACTATTGTCATTTTTCACAATCTTTATTTTATTTTACACAATAAGAAAAAGTTTCGACTTTTATTTATATTGATAATACTATATCTGCAAATTAATATGCGATTGGAGAAACGTGTTACTTAGCTCAACGAGTTAAATAAAGAAAGTGGCACACCTAAGATTTTATTATGTGAAACAACTAAAATATCGTCCTAACAACATTAATTATCAACTATTTCGATCATTCTAAAGCACACGCGTTTTAACGGTACAGAATATTTTAGTATTTAAATCAACATTCAACAGTATAACAATGTACTCTTCCAATTCTTGGAAATCACTAAGAGCTTAGATAAAGAATGTAGTGGCTAGAAATATAATAATGTATCATGGAGAATGTAATTTTAATCAAGTTTGTTAAAGGCGTTTACACCATAACAACTGTCGTTTAAACGACTAGCCTGTATAAATAGTGTTCTGTCCTAAAGAGCTCTGGATTCAGCGAAATGCGTCTTCGGCAATTGATGTAGCTATTGTTTGGATATTGCTAGTGTACACTCTTCTAATTTTTTTTTTTAAATCCATAACAGACTAGATTGGAAACGAAGTGTTTGAATATATAACATGTCTTATAATTGTCACAGGTATAATTATAATAATACTTCTCCAGCTTGAAAAAGGCGTTCACATCATGACAGGATTTTTTTTCAATCTGTTAGGAAATTTCTTGCTGTTTTTAAAAGAATTATGTAAACATATAATCCTAATACATTTGTATCATCCTTTATTCCAAAGATTTGGTATATTTTTGGGTACAATTTTTGGAAGATTATTGAAGAAGACACGTTTTTCTACTAATAACAAAAGCTGACAATAGATGCAAGAAGTTTAAAAATTAAGCTATACAATATATTTTCAATTAAATTAAGATATTTCTTCAAGTTTTTAGTGCATTGTATCATGATATTGTCCTGTTCCATTTTGTTTTTGGACTGATAACAGGCTTACCAAAGCAATTACTACAAGAGACAGAAACAAATATTCTGAATTCTTTCAGTTGTGTAGATTCCGTCACTAGATGGAAAAAAAAATTACCAGGTAGACAAAACGTCATTCTTTCTTCGTATTTTTCTTATAATGGAGACACTTAACCTCGAGTGACTGACTTGTATGATTGGATAAAGGCTTTGAATGGCTGAATGCAGCACTTTAATAAGAGGAGTTATTCTCGGTTTTACCATTGAAAGGCTAGATTACAACTATTCACGGAGACACGTGCGTTTTATATTACACGATCCAGTTCTAGAAAATTACCAAAAAACGGAAGCTAATCTCCAACATCGACATTTTTTTTTCATGTAATTTCTCTTCCGAATTACAAACATTCCTTATTTCAATCTTTGGTAAAATACAATAAGGATTTAAGAAGACAACACTCAAACTGAAAAGTTTTGTATTTCAGTAACTAAGAAACGAATGGATTATATAATATATAGTGCACAGAAAAGCATAATTAGACGATTGTATTAATATGTTTCATTCTATATCAACAGAACCACTTACGTTCATTCTGTGTGATTAGTCGTTCACAAGCTTATGGCCAATCTCTAGTGTTAGCTACTTAGAAGGCTGTTTACTTATGAGCAAGTGTTAGCTATTTAGAAGGATGTGTACTTATGACCAACTCTAGTGTTAGTTGTTTAGAAGATTGTTTACTTACGACAAAGCTACATTGTTAACTGTTTAAAAGGTTTACATATGACCAATATACAATGCTAGCCATTAAGAAGGTTGTTTACATATACCCAAATCTACAGTATTAAATGTTTAAAAGGTTGTTTAGATATGACCAATCTATAGTGTTAACAGTTTAAAAGGTTGCTTACATATGACCAATCTACATTGTTAACTGTTTAAAAGTTTGTTTATATACGACCAATCTACAGTGTTGAGAGAGAGAGACAGACTGTGGCAGTAGTTTCGGTTTAAAATTACCTGACCTCAAGCGAAATCTCGGGATCAGATATAACCGGGGGCGCTAGAACTATTATTTCTCTTCGCCCCCCATGGTGGTTATTGATTGGGAAACTTATATATATCAGGCTCGCGTGGTAAGAACATATGTAAAAAATATATATATAAGTCGCCCACGGTTTAAGAGTAATTCTTTGACAAGCAAGCGGTGACGGAAACACCGATGGCAGGCCACGACGTATATCATAAAATCAACAGCCAGTTCTGGATGTATGGTCCCTCAGAGCGGCCGGGATCATTAGATCCAATGCCACAGATTTGTTGTGGGGCGGATGCCCCGAGTAAACCCACTTTCACTGTTCGGACGCCCAACAATACTCAATCGAAATAGTGCCTTAGCTGAAAACAGAAAAGACATATATATGGGTTAAATCACTAATTGGATTATTGTGTTATTACAGCTTGTGTGCTTATTGTGGTTGATAGTTTATTGTGTTAATGAGAATCGGAGGAGACAGATGTGTTTGTCATGTATGTGAGGTGGCTGAGAGACTTGGGAATTCTTGATTTAATGAATTCCTATTAACAGAATTCTTGTAGAAATGTGTTGCCAGTTGAGTTATTCTATTCTTCATGTATGGAATATCGTCAAGGTAAGATAGAAGTGTTATATTGTTTGTATATGACCAATCTACAGTATTATGCATTTAAAAGGTTGTTAAAGTTAGTCCTGCTTTAACTACAAGTGTTAACATTAACTTCTAAAATGTGTGACGTTAGAGAATCAAATAAAGATTAAACTGAATTAGTAGCAGCACACACTCCTAACTGAATTAAATGAATCAAAACATGCGAATAATGTTTTTGAAGTAATTTTATAAATGATATATTATTACTTGGAAATGGTATCAAATTCAGTTGTCTATTGAAATTTATCAATCCTTCAATTACACAATTGAAATGATTATCGACACATTTGGAAGGTAAATCGTCTAATTTAACTGTTAGATATCTAACTCTTAACTAGAATAAACTGGCACATATGTACTTCTAGACAAAAATTATAACACAGTTTAAACAACAGTTTAAGATTCAAATGCTAAATACGAGAACTTTTTATCGGTTCAAAAAATTGTACAATGGTGTACAGTATTTTTGAAAAATGAAAATATAATACTTTGCCTTAAAAGTTAAATAATCCAAGCTGTTTCAAATTTTGCTATTATTATTAAACACTAAAAATCAAAATGTGTCTACCCGTTTAGCTCCTCAAGTTTTTCATTATCAAATTCACAGTTCAAACTGACCCAAGGAGTTCTTTTTCCAATGAGTGTTATGTATTATAATTATCAGTGTAGCGGCAATTTATATTGTTTACTAAAATAAAATCCATAGTCCAGAGCAAAAAAAAAAAGTCCATAATTTTAAATCTTTTTTTACACGTAAGATAGTAAATCATTTCTTTCTTTCATTGTTTTAAAGCACAAAGTTTCACAATTGGCTATTTGTACTGCGCCCACCACAGGTATTGAAATCTTATTTATAACGCAATAAGCCCTCAGATTTACTACACTGCCACTGGGAAGACTAGAATGTTATGAAACAACTTGTAAAATTTTTATTGTAAATTTAGTTTTACATTCTACTCATTCGTACACTTTAATAAAGATATAGCAGTTTTATAAATGTTTCTTTATAACCTACTTCACACTTTACCAGCGCTTTTGAGCAGTATCGTTGAGCATGCGCAACCGGAAATGAGCTTTCAATGACGAATATTAGACAATCAAAACAGTACAAACAATATAACGTTCACTGATTTTCAGCCAATTTTTTCAAGATATATACAAGGGAATACCAGAAAAGAACCATTTTATTTGAACAATAAAATCACTGTGTACGAGCACATGATGAATTCTTAAAGAAAACGTAGTTATAATCGCCTTCATTGACAGTTGATAAATAAAAGGCCCAGCATGACCAAGTGGTTAAGGCGTTCGACTCCCCATCGCACCAAACATGCTTACCCCTTCAGCCGTGGGTGTGTTATAATATTACGGTCACTCCCACTATTCATTGGTAAAAAAGTAGCCCAAGAGTCGGCGGTGGGTAGTGATGACTAACTGCCTTCCTTCTAGTCGTGCACTGCTAAGTTAGGGACGGCTAGCGTAGATAGCCTTCGTGTAGCTTTGTGCGAAATTCAAAAACAGATAAAACATTTCACTATGCCATGAGTCAGTAAATCAAGCAATAAATAGATACTCCGATAATATATTTACAAGACAACACAGACCTAATTTTTATAAATATGAGACATGTAACCCGAGTTAGCAAAAGGGATAGTGGCAATGCCCAGGATCTACTACAATAATACTAACGGCTTATCTTTGATAACCAGGTTGCATCAGTTATCACAGTAAATGATGTCTCCAAAAAGGCAAAGTCTGAACTTTTCTAGTATGTTTATGTCGCAAACTGCACTATCAACAAAGTAATAAAATGATTGTACTCACGTTGAAACATGCGATAAGCTTAACGTTTACGGACGATGAGTTTAAAGTTGAGGTAGGCCTAACGTGTACACGCGATCAGTTTACAGTTAAAGTAAGCCTAACTTTTACGTATGATGAGTTTATAGTCTAAATAGGCTTAACATTTCCACACAAAGAGTTAATAGTCAAGGCAGGTCAGCGACACGATGAATTTGTCCAAGAATGTTCATAAAAAGACAAATCTTCTAATTTGCAAGTCAAATTATATTCGTTAAAGAATTTAAGATACGAACTCCGGGAAATCAATGCAATACGACTCCTTCAATCCACAAACCTAGGTATATTGTTTCGAAGATTGTAAAATGAAGGAACTAGAATTACATGTAAAAGACAAAATATGTGAAATAGGAGAGAATAAAAGGAAAAACGGTGAAAACTGCAAGAGCATAGCAGTTATAAAATGAGAAAGAAAATTTTCCTATTATCCTTATTCTATTGTTTGTTTGTTTTGAATTTCGCACAAAGCTACTCGAGGCCTATCTGTGCTAGCCGTCCCTAATTTAGCACTGTAAGACTAGAGGGAAGGCAGCTAGTCATCACCACCCACCGCCAACTCTTGGGCTACTTTTTTACCAACGAATAGTGGGATTGACCGTCACATTATACACCCCCACGGCTGGGAGGGCGAGCATGTTTAGCGCGACGGGGCGCGAACCCGCGACCCTCGGATTAGGAGTCGCACGCCTTACGCGCTTGGCCATGCCAAGCCTCCTTATTCTAACTTTGGGAGTTGAAATAATGGTTATTTTTGGTATGTGATTCTTGTAATCATATTTTCATTTCCAAACCACAAACATCATCTAAAACACACTCGAAGCTATTTGCGGAAAAGTTAATCCCGTACAGTCAGGGCTAGAACTCTTCAACTTCTGATTGTATGTAAACACTGCAAGAACTTAGTATGATAGATAACATAAAGGCTCACTCGTTATATTTGTTTCTGACAAATTAAACTAAAAAAAGGAGTTATCTTGTTTATTAGCAGAACAAATATGAACTAAAAAGTTAAATTAGACGACTTACGTCAATGTAAACAAGTGATATAACAAATTGATTATTCGGTTTTAACCTCAACTTTAAACCTCGGTGGTACTTTAGTTACACAACTATTTCTTTTTTTATCTTGTGGAGACGTCTAACTGTTCTCTGATTTAGTTAATTTCTTAAAGCTTTAGTTTTTGAAATATGTTTCTTGTATATATGTAACAGGGCAATCATTTTCTCTTAAAAGAAAGTTATATTGATTTGAAACCTACATCATCTAACAACATATGGCCCGGCATGGTCCAGTGGTTAGAGCGCCCAACTCAGAATCTAACGGTCGCGGGCTCAAACCCCCGTCATAATTACAATGTGACAGTTAATCCCACTATTTGTTGGTATAAAAGTAGCCCAAGAATTGGCGGTGGGTGGTGGTGATTAGCTGCCTTCCTCTAGTCTTACACTGCTAAGTTATGGACAGCTAACATGTGTACTCTGTGCGAAATTCCAAACAGTATTAAAATACGGCTTAGTTATTAGTAATTTAAGATAAAAAAAGCTATCTAAATATTTGCTTACGTTTTTACTTACACAGATTCGAATGAATTAGTTTCATCATTTCGAAATCCTCGCTGTAAGTGATATTGTCGACCTTAAGCCCAATAATATATTCGTTCCACTCAAGAAATTTATTTTATATGATGAAATATGACAATAAACATTTGTAAGTTATAAAACGTTATAACCAACAGTGTTAATAACAGTAACAATAACGAAAGAACAAAGTATACCTCAGCTACGGAAAACACAAACACTAATCAGAATGAATTTCCAACATTACATAATGAACCCTCACCAACCAGATAAACATACCTGGATAGTATTAAAGACAAACTTGAAACTAGTTAGAAATTTAAGCAGTCATTAATAAGATGTGAAACTAAAAATGTTTAGCATTGGTTCTACAACTATGGAAACAATGGTTCATTATCACCTGTGCTGAGTGGATTAGCTGACCCTTAATCTACCAACTTGTTTATATATCTTCCGTTAGTAAAGGGGAACATACAAAGACAAAAGAACACTGCTGCGCACACATAGGAAACCGGGAAAACGCTATACTTTGGGCACGTAATTAGATCTGAAAGAAGGTTGGCAGAGATTCTATTGGGTAAAATCGAAGGAAGGAAAACGAGAGAAAAGCGAAGGCTTATACTTGGTTCAATGACATTAGAAAATGGATTGGAGACGAATAACATGAATTAGGAAAGTTGATGCAGGAATAGAGAACAATGGAGAACCATAGTCACCGAACCTCTGAATTGTGAAGAATACTGTGATTGATTGGTTAACCGATGGGGTGCGCTACTGCATCATGTTGAGTAATTTTATGTTTGTTTTTTGTTGTCGTTTCAACACGAAGTATAGAGAACTGGTCAAAAACATTAAATGTACTCACTCATTTCTTATGTGAAATACATAGAGGGTACCAGTTGTTATTAATTGGAGTAGTGATGGTAATTTTGGTTATGTTTTTGGTTATGTTATTAATAGATATACTGAATTAACAAAGTTTGAACCCAATGCAATTTGGTTTTGTTTGTTTGTTTGTTTTGGAATTTCGCACAAAGATACTCGAGGGCTATCTGTGCTAGCCGTCCCTAATTTAGCAGTGTAAGACTAGAGGGAAGGCAGCTAGTCATCACCACCCACCGCCAACTCTTGGGCTACTCTTTTACTAACGAATAGTGGGATTGACCGTCACATTATACACCCCCACGGCTGGGAGGGCGAGAATGTTTAGCGCGACGCGGGCGCGAACCCGCGACCCTCGGATTACGAGTCGCACGCCTTATGCGCTTGGCCATGCCAGGCCATGCAATTTGGTGGAGACACTTTTGGAACACGTGTTTCATTCTAGGGCTAAGAAAGAAACAGTTAGAATTATAGTTAAATCTATAAATCTCCTGTGTAGTTATTTTGAATACTTCATTAACAGTGACTTTAGTCAACTTATGAAACAAAGTCTGTTAGTTTTTATAAGTAATGTAGGTTGATTAAAATATATAATAAGCTGTGTCATTACTAAGCATATACGTTTAGTTTTTATCTTTGATGTTACGCTGATCTGAACAGAATTTTTTATTAATTACTATATGACAAGATACAGTACATGGCCAAAAGTATGTGGACACCCTTCTAATTAATGGGTTCGGCTATTTCGGCCACATTCATTGCTAACAGGTACATAAAATCAAGCGTACAGTCATACTGTCTCCATAAATAAACATTGGCAGTAGAATGGGTTGTACTAAAGAGCTCAGCAACTTTCAACGTGACACTGTCATAGGATGCCATCTTTCCAACAAGTCTGTTCGTCAAATTTCTGCCCTGATAGAGCTGCTCTGATCAACTGTAAGTGCTGTTATTGTGGAGTGGAAACGTCCAGGAGCAACAACAGCTCAGCCACGAAGTGGTAGGCCACACAAGCTCACAGAACGGGACCGCCAAGTGCTGAAGCGCATAGCGCGTAAAAATCTTCTGTCCACAGTTGCACCACTCACTATCGAGTTACAAACTGCCTCTGGAAGAAACGTCAGTACAATAACCGTTCGTCGAGAGCTTCATAAAATGGATTTACCTGGCTGATCAGCAGCACACAAGCCTAAGATCACCATGTGCAATGCCGAGCATCGGCTGGAGTGGTAAAAAGCACACCGCCATTGGACTCTGGAGCAGTGGAAGCGCGTTCTCTGGAGTAAAGAATCACGTTTCACTATCTGACAGTCTGATGGGCGAATTTGGGTTTGGCGGATGCCAGGAAAACGCTACCTACATGAATGCATAGTGCCAACTGTAGTGTTTTGTGGAGGAGGAATAATGGTCTGGACTAGACTCTTTAGTCCCAGTGAAGGGAAATCTTAATGCTACAGCAAAAAATGACATTATAAAAAATTGTGTGCTTCCAACTTTGTGGCAACAGTTTGGAGAAGGCCCTTTTTTTGTTTCAGCATGGTAGTGCCCTCGTACACAAAGCGAGGTCCATAAAGACGTGGTTTGCCGAGGATGGTATGGATGAACTTGACTCGCCTGCACAGACCCCTGTGCCCTGACCTCAACCCCATCGAACGCCTTTAGGATGAATTGAAACGTCGACTGCTAACCAGGCCTTCTCGCCCGACATCAATGCTCGACTTCACTAACGCTCGTGTGGTTGAATAGAAGAGAATTCTCGCAGCCATGTTCCAAAATCTTGTGAAAAGCCTTCCCAGAGAAGTGGAGGTTGTTATAGGAATAAAGGGGGGTCCAAATCCATATAAATGCCTATGGTTTTGGAATAAGATATTCAACAAGCACATAATTTGATGGTCGGGTGTTCAGTTACGTTTGGCCATGTTGTGTATATCGTGTATTGAAACTAATAATAATCTAAGATGAGGTTATAAAAAAATATTAGCCTCGTCACCAGTATACCTTATGTCTTTTAGTCATGACTCTACTCAACCACCATTATAATAGGAAAGTGTTAGGTGTGTTTGTAGTTTCGGTTTATTTATTTACAGATACACGTGCTAATAAACTATAACTTTCCAAATCATATGTTGCAGAATTTCAAGCTCAAACAGCCAAATTCTATTTATTTACTTTACTAGAAAAATAATCATTTGACGCTGTGGCATAGAGTACTCGTACGAATACATAATACAAATACCAAATAATCATGTCTTCAGATCTTTGGAGTACATTTTTCCCATTCTCCGGTCTTCCAAAAGCTAAGAAACAACCAAGCATTTGTATTAACTCTACAAATAACGTAAATGAAACGAAACTTTTACTTTTGCCCATTTTTCAAGTTATTTTTAAAATATTTTGTCATTTAAAGCTGCAATAATCATTCCAAGTTTTCTTCGTTTATCATCATATTGTCATAGTACAAGCCACACTTTATCTTAATCAGTAATAATTGAAGAACAGCAAGTAATTCTTGGTGTCCGTTTGCTTGAATAATTATACATAATAAATGTACCAATCGACCCACCGTCTTTGAAATATTTATGTATTTAACACATAAGATATTTTAATAACATAAAGGTATAACAACCATTTATACGACTAGTTTCTCTTGTTTTTCTGTTTCTCTTGCTGTGTTAAAATTTTCCTAGGAATACTGTTGGAAAGCATTCTTTCACTAGCTATACCCTATAAACTGATCTTTATTTCTAGCCCTCAACACTCATTTGTTTGTAACGTTTCTGGTTAAAAGAAAGCCTTTCAGAATTTGGTTGATCAAACCTGTCAGGGTAATTCTGTTTGTGTTTATAAGGTAATAAGATAATCAAGCACAGTTTCAGTGTTACTCACTTAACGTTTCGGTTATTGAACTGCATTCAGTATCATATGTTAGTATAATCGAAACGTTCAACATCGAATTATATTACGAAAGATGAAATAGTTTACTGCATCTGTCTTGTGTAACACGTAGACATTTTCAATCAGCTTATTTTCTTCACGAAGTCTAGATGCCAGATTCATCTTCAGCGACTTACTATAAAAGGATTTATGATATTTATGTATGTGTCATTATA
The DNA here is from genome assembly GCF_004210375.1 of Tachypleus tridentatus. NCBI lineage: Eukaryota > Metazoa > Arthropoda > Merostomata > Xiphosura > Limulidae > Tachypleus > Tachypleus tridentatus. The sequence goes on along the minus strand of NC_134833.1, from coordinate 70,399,207 downwards.
CTCGCTAACATTTATCTATTAAAATTTGGATTCTTTAACACACGTATACATAGACGTGTCTGACAGATGAATGATAATATATTTTATTCTCAGCAGAACTGTTGTTTGTTAGAAATTAAATAAATATAATATAATTAATATAATACCCTATTGAATTCTCTTAAGCATCCTGAAAAAAACTTGTAATTTTTTCTTACTGTTTGCATGTATATTTTACATATTATTAGCTACAGATGCGCCAGGAGTTTATGTTATTAATCCACAAAAGGAATATCCACACGAACGATAGTATTGATTAAAATTTTGGAAGTAATCACTTATCGATGATTATTAAAACCCTATGAGTCCTCCATGCACTTGCTAAGATTAATTTCTTGTTATCTTCTATGAATCTTAAGAATCCATTTACGTGATAAAATATTTTGTTTTTACGTTTTAAAACGTTCTAACACCACCCTAATTATTAAGTTTCAATTTTATCCAATCAATCAGTATTCGACAATGATATAAGAGAACTATTATAAGATGAAAAATAATGTGTAGCTCAAATGGATAAATTAAACCATAATAATACATAATTTAGTAAAATACTTTTCCATCAAATCCCTAAACAGCGTGAAAACCATTTATATTGTAAACATTTGTTGTTCAAACAGTTTATGTTATTAACAACTGAATATTAAAATCACAAACCAAAAAACCACAATAGTGAACACATATCATTTATTTATGTTTATGTTTGAGAGCTAAAAATGAAATTACAAAAAGAAACTTTTATTCGTTTTCCTCTGCCATCGCTATTGTTCTGCAAAAAAAACAAAACATTAGTAGTGTCATCTAGTGAGAGTATTTTAAAGCAACTCCAGATTTTTTAGAGAAGATAATGAAATGTTTTCGTCTGTCAACAGTTGCTAGTAACTAGAACATAAATAAAAGCACTTCTTTTTATTCTTAACTTTTCGACATATCTATTAAAAACTTTTCTCCATTTCTTCTATTTAGCTGTTTTAAGTTCTGTATTATAGGGTTAACACAGATGAAAGAAGGTTTATTATATTATTTGGACTGTTTGGAGATTTGGGCAAATAGTGGAAGGAGTTTCCACTTCTAATAAATTTAAGTGAGATATTACACTCTGAATTGTGGGTGTAATTATGACTGAAATAAAATTAATAGGGTTAAGGAAGAAAAACGATATTGTTGTTCATTAGTCTACTAAGTCATCCAAGCAATGTGTTGTTGCTAGTGGTAGGGCTAATAGGATTCTAGGTTATAGGTACAGAAATATTGAATATAACTCTAAAGATATTATAATGCCCTTATATAGGCCATTGATTAGGTCACATTTTGATTATTGTGTTCACTTTTGAACAATGAATTACAGGAAAGGGTTCATGGGAAGGCTGTCTTATGAAAATAGGTTAAGGCATCTGAACATGTTTTCTTTCGGAGAACGAAGAACTAGAGGAAATATGATTGATGTATCTAAGATTGTTAAAGGAATTGATAATTTTGAAACATCATATTTTCTTGTACATAATAGTGAGAATAGAAAGATCTAATATGACATATTTGTTGACGCTAAATCCTGGGACCAAGTTAAATATCTTTGTTGATACTACAACCTTGAATCGAACAACATGTGGGGATGTTAAACAAGAATGAAGGCGAAAAACTGAAATATTACCATTCAACCAAACTTCAACTGAACCCCACCGTCTTCAATTGACTTCTGCAACACTCATTATCGCACAATAGAAACAGCAGCGAGATACTAGTTTTTTGTGAAAAGGCTATATGACTTAATATACTACCATGTTTAAAATACTGCTCCTCTGTCATACGTTAAATAAACTACATGACTTAACTACCATGTTCACTACTACATGACATGTTTAAAATACTGCTCCTCTGTCACACGTTAAATAAACTACATGACTTGATATACTACCATGTTCAAGGTACCGCTCCTCTGTCATACGTTAAATAAACTACATGACTTGATATACTACCATGTTCAAGGTACCGCTCCTCTGTCATACGTTAAATAAACTACATGACTTCATATACTAACATGTTAAAGGTACTATTTCTCTGCCACATGTTAAGGAAGCTACTTGACTTCATATACTAACATGTTCAAGCTACTGTTCCTTTATCAGATGTTAAAAAGATTACTTGTTATTGGTTTTCAAGTATTACAGAACTGAAACTCTTCTCTCTAAATGTCTTAAATAAAATAGTTTTCAAAATTGTTGATGTTAACTTTTTTAATTGTTGATACATCGAGTGCCACTAAAACTAACAAAGTAGAATATTTATTCCTGTCTTCTATTTAGGCTGTATCTTCTGAATGTCATGACCAAATGTTTTAGCTGTAATTTTTGACTGAAAATACTAATGTATATAGTTTTTAGAAATTTAGAAGGTAAGATTAGTTAACTAGTTTTAGAATTAGACCACATTAAAATAGAGAATCAAATTTTGTGTCTTTTAACTAAGCTACTTTAAAAACTCTTTTAATTGTCACGTGAAATAAATAAAATACATAAACTCTGTAATATTAATTTTCTTAGTAATGTGGTGCAATGGCTTTCCTTCAAAATAATCAGATAGCATCTGTAAAATATCAGGAAATTCGGGAAAATAGTGTTTTCAGTCATTGATTGAGTTGTGAAAATAAATATACTGAGCACGTGCACGGAAATGTGAAAACAATATTTATTCAAGACACAAGAAAAATCAAACTAAGTGAGAACGAATGACAAAACCTTTGCTAGAGTCCGAATGCTCTTAGAGAGAGATGTTTCAAGAATTGTTCCAGACTGGGAAAATATAGTATATACACAGAAGAATATTCTCATTCAGATCTCACGCGCTTCTCACGTCACTGTTGATAACTGAAGGTATCATCTGATATGCCAGTGAAACAAATAAATGTCTATTTCTACACAGTATATTATTTTTTGCAGGATTTATGTCCACAAAACGTTGCCTGTGATACGTAGTTGAACGACCCATTTCAAAAGGTAACCAGAATGAAGATACTTTAGCTTCTTCCTTGAATAAAGTGCTCTACTTAAAACTACATGCATTTAGCTGCATGAAATTTTTTGAAATATTATTATGTAAGCTAGATATAAATCAGGGGATATAAAGTATGTAATATTACTGAATTCTCTAGTATTCTATTTATTTGTTTTCCATTCACAGTTTTGTACGCTAGTTGTAAGTAGTCTTTTTTTTTAATTGAAGTACGTCTTGTTAACCTGGTTTCGTTTGTCCAAAATCTTCACCTTTCAGTAGGCTTAGTAACACTGATATAACATTAACATTATTAATTGTTTAGTATATCACGTTATTACGAGTTTAAACATATTGTTTTTATTATCAAACGATTTTTCATTCAGGAAACTTCACAGTCAAAATATGTAGCATTAAATATAAACAAGTAATAACTGAAGTTACAAAATAGTTGACGAGTGAGGCTACAATAACAGAAGCAGGCAGTTTTCCCAACTTCATAATATGTTTATATGTTGATGTGTTTATACTAGCTGAAGGGCCTGGCATGGCCAAGCGTGTTAAGGCGTGCGACTCGTAATCTTAGGATCGCGTGTTCGCATCCCCGTCGCGTCAAACATGCTCGCCCTTTCAGCCGTGGGGGCGTTATAATATGACGGTCAATCCCACTATTCGTTGGTAAAAGAGTAGCTTAAGAGTTGGCGGTGGGTGGTGATGACTAGCTTCCTTCCCTCTAGTCTTACACTGCTAAATTAGGGACGGCTAGCACAGATAGCCCTCGAGTGTGCGAAATTAAAAAAAAATGCTAGCTGGATATCCGTCCTATGAGGGTAAGGGCTGATAACTTAATTAGTCTGAAGATGAAGAGAAAATACACGCAAGTATAACTTTCATTAAAATGCATAGAAGACTATTGACTAAAGGTTTAAAACCACCTTACCCAAGTTGAAAAATTAATCTATTGTGGCGTCATCTATTGGATTGCAGAAATAGTTACGTTTTGTTTCACACTAACAGACACTCGTTTTTTTGTAATATAAGATGATCCCTGAATGAATCTCTAATGGCATTCAATTTTTCAAATATTCAGATGCATTGCTGTGAATATGATAATAAATATTCAAGAAACAAATATAAAAAAACACAAAACCTCGACTCGATTAGGACATGAAAACAAGGCTTCTGCTTGAGAATAACCACTGAACAACTTTGAACATTACCAATAAATCAAGCGTTACCAAGAGATCTTGGAATGCTACGAATAGTTTGTTTGTTTGTTTATAGAATTTCACACATAGCTACTCGCGGGCTATCTGTGGTAGCCGTCCCTAATTTAACAGTGTAAGACTAGAGGGAAGGCAGCTAGTCATCACCATCCACCGCCAACTCTTGGGCTACTCTTTTACCAACGAATAGTGGCATTGACCGTCACATTATAACGCCCCCACGGCTGAAAGGGCAAGCATGTTTAGCGCGACGGGGATGCGAACCCGCGGCCCTCAGATTACAAGTCGCACGCCTGAACACACTTGGCCATGCTGGACCGCTACGAATGGAGAGTGACTTTTGTATATATATATATATATATATAAAAATTTGCTATTGTTTTTATCTCATAGTTGTTTTTTGTTGTTTTTTTCCCACTATTGTTAAGTCATGGAATTGTGATTTTCTCGTGTTCTCTTGGCGGAGCTAACAGTGATTACAGAATGTAAACTTTGAATTCTGATTTCCCATGCCAATGTCAACATTTCTGTTTAAAGTGAAAGTGCCAGTATGTGACGTCACTGTGTCTACCCACTCATTTCTTAACATTTTCATAGAGAACAAACTAGAAAATAAAAATGTAATGTATTATGTTGTAACAACAGTTCAATAGCATATAAAAATAAATAAAAAGAAGAAAAATCAAAAAGTAGTAAAGCAACTCTAGCAATCGTACAAGTAAAATTATTTTAAAGAAATTAGTAGGCTTAGACCAATACAGTTCTCCTATTCAGGCAAAGCCACACGTGGGCTATCTGCACTAGCTATTCCTAATTTAAAAGTATAAGACGAGAGGAAAGGCAGTTTGTCATCATCACCTACCGCCAGCTTTTGAACTACTATTTTACCAACGAATAGTGTGATTAAAATAATTTAAAAATTATTCAGCTCATTAAGGAATTACCAATAATTATAAACACAGTAAAATATTAAAGATGGAAGCATAGCAGAACTGGTAACAAAAGATATTGGTTCATGCAAATTCCTGTCCATTTGTCTTGATGAGAGCACTGATGTTAGATCATCAGTTAGACTAGCCATTATTGCTTGATATTGTAGGGATGATGAAATCTGCGAAGAACTGGTTAACTTGGTAACGTTACCTGAACATACCACAGGGGCTGAAACATGTAAGGTAGTAGTAAACGAATTATCCAATCAACAGGTTGACCTTTCAAAAATATTTTCCATGACAAATGATGGTGCACTCAGCATGATTGGTAAAGAAGCAGGTTTTGTAAATCTTTTTGTAAAATATGTTGGACTTCTTCTGGTAGGCTTTCATTGTATTATACACCAGAATACTTTATGTGGAGCTTCAAAAGTGATGGAAGTTGTAACCAAAGTAATTAATTTTGTTTGTGCGCCTGCTTCGAAAGAAAAAGACAATTTCAAAATTTACCGAGAGAGGTGAATTCGGTTTATACAGAGCTACTTATATACGACAATGTTTGTTGGCTAAGTAGAGGTTCAGTTCTTGACTTGTTGAGTGTTTGGGTGAAATTTATCTGTTTTTCACAAATGAGAAATTTTCTTGTCAAGAATTACCTGATGCTGTGTGTATTTGTGGATTGATGTTTCTTTTTACAGATTTCTCTTCACATTTAAATAACTTGAACACTAAATTGCAGATATCTGGCAAAACAGTTGATATTACGTTTGAAAACTTTTGAAATCAAACTGAAAATGTTTAAATCTGATGTTTACAATGGCACTTTTAAATATTTCCTAAACTTAAAAAAACACATAAGAAAAAAGTCCATTACTGTTGTTACTAATTCATTTATTTCATTTCTTGTGAATTATTGTGGTTATTAATATGTAACTTAAAAAGATGTTTCATTGAAAATAATTCATAATAATAATAATAAGTGATAATCTGCTGCTAAAAATTACCACTAGCAAGCTAGAGAATTTTGTAGAAGATTATCTCCAATTTGGGCACTGGGCAAGCGTGTTAAGGCGTACGACTCGTAATCTGAGGGTCGAGGGTTCGCATCCCCATCGCGCCAAACATGCTCGCCCTTTTAGCCATGAGGGCGTTATAATGTGACGGTCATTCCCACTATTCGTCCCATCAGTCTGTTAAGCTGCCTTGGCAAACTGATGGAGAGGGTTATCTCCAACCGTCTCTTCACTTTTGTGAAATAAATAATATCCTTCCAGAATCCCAAAATGCCTCCAAAAAAAACAGGCAAACAACAGATCACCTCACACGACTCACCGAATCAGTCTACAAAGCTTTTAACAACAACCAAGTAACCATTTGTGTATTCCTCGATGTTAAAAAAGCATTTGACAGCGTATGGCACAATGCCATCAAATACAAACTAACGCATCTAAAAATAAACTCTACTATAGTTAAATGGATATCAAACTTCCTGACAGATAGAACAGCACAAGTAAAAGTCAATAAAACTATATCTAAATCATTCAATATAACTGCAGGAGTGCCTCAAGGATCAGTCCTTTCTCCACTACTATATATTATTTTCGTCAGCGACATACCTTTCCCCAATTTAACATACACGCATAATTCACAATACGCAGACGACATCGCCATCTGGAGCACCTTCAGAAACCCAATAATGGCCATGTCTCGCGTGCAAGAATCACTGAACAACGTCTCGACCTGGAGTAACAAGTGGAGAGTAGTTTTAAATCCAACCAAAACACAAGCAATTACCTTCTACAGGAAACTAAAAAAAACAAAGAAAAAATCTAGAAAAAGTAAAATTATCACTCGGAAATACGCTCATTAACATGAGCAAAAACATCATATTCCTTGGCATCACTTTCGACACAAAACTAGCATGGAAAAAGCATGTTAACAGCATACACTCATCAATTAGAAAACGCATTTCACACTTAATGACTCTAACCAGCAAATACTCAAAATGCTCACCAAAAACCATTATCCAAATATACAAGGCTTACATCCGTCCACTAATAGAGCATGGATGTGAAGTCACATATATGTCAAATAACACACTCCAGAAAATCCAAGTTCAACAAAACAAATACTAAGATCTGCATTTAGTCTACCATCATACACTCCAGTAAATTATATATATCAAATCAGTAACTTACCAACGCTAAGAAACAGACTAACAGAAATGTCACACAAATACTATTTAAAAGCAGAACACAGAAACAAACTTACTGCATCACTCTATAAATTAACCAGTACACCAACCAAATTTATTTCACCATACAACATATTTCAGGAATCACAAAGCACACAACAAAGTACTTAAAGGGCAAAACTCGCGTAAATATTAAATATTTTCTTCTTCAGGTTTCAGGCACAGAACAGGTAAATCTTTCGGCGCCTGTCCTGTGAAAGTGGGTTTTTCTCGGGTCGCTCCCGTTTCCCCCCACAGCAAAAACTTAGGCATTGGATATTTAGATCCCAGCCAAGGCAACTTTATTGCCATGCCCTGAATCGGGTCGTTTGTGGTCATATTTACTATGACAGCTGCCTATCGGGACTAGTTCTGGATGTTTTTCTCCGGTGCTACCTTTGCCTTGTTCATGAATAATATTAATTATGACCAACTTCACTCCTTCACCCAAAAAAAAAAGAGTAAAAAAAACAGCTAAATTCAATAACCTTCCACGAAAGGGGACGAAGAGGAACCACGACGTTCCTGAACATCCCAGTTGGAGAGATAATTCTTCTTCTGACTTCTCTCTCTCTAAACTAAACCCCTGCCACGTTAGTTTGCACTACTCGTTGGTAAAAGAGTAGCCCAAGAGTTGGCGGTGAGTGGTGCTGACTAGCTGCCTTCCCTCTAGCCTTACACTGCTACATTAGGGACGGCTAGCACAGATAGCCCTCGAGTAGCTTTGTGCGAATTTCAAAAACAAACAACAAATTTGGGCACACACTGTAAAATGTTGGCCATCTCTGACCTAGCCGATAGGAGGCTAACAGACACTAGAAACAAAGCCACAATTTTATTTCCTAAGTGCATCATAAAAAGACTGAATAAATCTTTCTTGCAACAAATGACTATTCTAAAATATTAATAAACGATAATCTCCTTCTACCCTTTATTCACTTAACGATGAGTTATTTATTATCACAATGTTCAGACTAAATATATTTATTTGGTAGCATAAGAAAACTGAACTGTGTGTTATAATGATAATTTCAAATCTCAGTATGACCAGAAATCAATCAGTTAAGATAGTAATATTAGAAGGAATGTAGAAAACAAACAAAGTAAAAATTATTTTAATACCACAGAAAGACTTTATTTCATGACTTGACCTACTGATAAAAACATTATAAATTATTCTTTGCTCTTTGCTGTTGTTTACAAGTAGAAACATTTTAATAAAACAGTGTTTCGAAAAAAAGCTAAACAAAAGAGAAAAGTCCGAAACACGAAGATGCATATATTGAAAACGTGTTACACAAAATATCCAGTTTTGTCGCTGATGAAATAATAAGATATCGTCATTAGGTCTAAAGACAATATCAACGTATTCAGCAACAAAATAATGTTTGAAAGATCAAGTGAGTATGAAATGAAGATAAAAGAGTGGTCTGGATAATACATTGTGTATTAGTAGATATTGTGCTGAAAAAGTTGTTACACAACACAGTCAAATAGGGATCGATAGGTTTACGCATTTTGGACACATTTTGAACGTCTAAGTGTTATTCAATGTGCTCAACATTATATACAGTTCCTACTTGACATTCCTAAACTGTATTTTAAACAATATTTGGCCTGTTTTTCAACATGCCATGCGCAAAGTTGGATAATCGCCGTTCAGTGGTCATCAGTCAGAGAATGTTTTATCTAGTAACAAGTTAGAACAAATTAAACAGGTCCGTGTGCCAACTGTTTTATCTAGTAACAAGTTAGAACAAATTAAACAGGTCCGTGTGCCAACTGTTTTATCTAGTAACAAGTTAGAACAAATTAAACAGGTCCGTGTGCCAACTGTTTTATCTAGTAACAAGTTAGAACAAATTAAACAGGTCCGTGTGCCAACTGCTTTATTTAGTATTATGTTGGAACAAATTAAACAGGTTCCTGTGCCAACTGTTTTATCTAGTATCTTGTTGGAACAAATTATACAGCTCCGTGTATCAACTGTTTTATCTAATACTATATTGGAACAGACCGTGTATTAACTATTTTATCTAGTGAAATGTTGGAGCAAACTGTTTGATAATTGTTTATTTTTGCATTATATAAGAAATATTTACTGTCAACTTATACAACATAATACTGTATTTACAGACACTGACTAGGCTATCCAGAGAATAAAGAACATGCACTTCAGAAGTTAGTTCATTTTAATTTTTTTTTCAAATAAATGCTTTAACATTAGTGGAAAATGTGTACTCAAAGTAATTATTCATTTTCGTCTCCAGTGTAAATGGGCACGTCTTTTCCCTGGGTAAGGAGTGAAGAAGTAGCGTTTTGCTGGAAGAAAACACATAAAAAAAATGGGAGGTAATTTGTATTTTTTTTTTATGTAAAGGAACAGAACAATCAAATCAAGACAAAGTAGAGTTAAAAATATTATTTCTACATATGTATCGACATAGATACACACCCAGACGCTGTGTAACCTAGAAACTTCAGAGAAACGTATGTTCATTATTATGGCTGCCACATAATGCAAATGCTTCCCGTTCCTGTTTCAAAATGTGAGGCACATGTGTAAAAGTAAATCTTACTTCTCCACATTTGTCAATATTCATTAACTTCCGGGATAGTTTTAAGCTAATTATAAATATCATACAGTTTTTGGATATAGACCACTAGTTGGCGATCCCTGTGAATAGATCTTTAGAAATATAACTCGCAAGAATATATGAAATATTACAAGCAATAATCATCTGAAGTAGCGAAAGCTGCGAAGAAAGAAATGTGTATCACACTGACCTAATTTTTAACGCTGTGAAAAGAGCTGTAAAAACAGAATATATCGTACACTGATGATCTCATGTCAGTGTCGAGAGCTGTAAAAACAGAAATATATCGTACACTGATGATCTTATGTCAGTGTCGAGAGCTGTAAAAACAGAAATATATCGTACACTGATGATCTTATGTCAGTATCGAGAGCTGTAAAAAAAGAAATATATAATATACTGACTTTTTTTGTGGCAGCGTCAACAGAACTACAGAACAATTAATATTATTTACACTTACCTCACTTCTGGCCCCGTCAAGAGAACTACAAGACAATAAATATTATTTACACTTACCTCACTTCTGGCCCCGTCAAGAGAACTACAAGACAATAAATATTAACTACACTTACCTCACTTCTAGCCCCGTCAAGAGAACTACAAGACAATAAATATTAACTACACTTACCTCACTTCTGGCCCCGTCAAGAGAACTACAAGACAATAAATATTAACTACACTTACCTCACTTCTGGCCCCGTCAAGAGAACTACAAAACAATAAATATTAACTACACTTACCTCACTTCTGGCCCCGTCAAGAGAACTACAAAACAATAAATATTAACTACACTTACCTCACTTCTGGCCCCGTCAAGAGAACTACAAACAATAAATATTAACTACACTTACCTCACTTCTGGCCCCGTCAAGAGAACTACAAAACAATAAATATTAACTACACTTACCTCACTTCTGGCCCCGTCAAGAGAACTACAAAACAATAAATATTAACTACACTTACCTCACTTCTGGCCCCGTCAAGAGAACTACAAAACAATAAATATTAACTACACTTACCTCACTTCTGGCCCCGTCAAGAGAACTACAAAACAATAAATATTAACTACACTTACCTCACTTCTGGCCCCGTCAAGAGAACTACAAAACAATAAATATTAACTACACTTACCTCACTTCTGGCCCCGTCAAGAGAACTACAAAATAATAAATATTAACTACACTTACCTCACTTCTGGCCCCGTCAAGAGAACTACAAAACAATAAATATTAACTACACTTACCTCACTTCTGGGCCCCGTCAAGAGAACTACAAAACAATAAATATTAACTACACTTACCTCACTTTTGGCCCCGTCAAGAGAACTACAAAACAATAAATATTAACTACACTTACCTCACTTTTGGCCCCGTCAAGAGAACTACAAAACAATAAATATTAACTACACTTACCTCACTTCTGGCCCCGTCAAGAGAACTACAAAACAATAAATATCAACTACACTTACCTCACTTCTGGCCCCGTCAAGAGAACTACAAAATAATAAATATTAACTACACTTACCTCACTTCTGGCCCCGTCAAGAGAACTACAAAACAATAAATATTAACTACACTTACCTCACTTCTGGGCCCGTCAAGAGAGCTACGAAAACCACTTACAGCATTCTTCACCGCACCAACTACTTTTTCAACAAAAAACCGGATATTATCTGAAAGAAACACAATATCTTATGAGCAAGTGGCACTGATAACTTACATCATATATTTTCTAAAACAAACACAATATCTGACGAACAAGTATCACTAATATCTGATATGTTATACCACTATACTTAATAAACATTACCATTAATATCTAACAGCTCACACAACGATACCTGGTGAACTAGTAGTACTAATAATGTCTGTTATTATTTTCCACTACTCTGGTTTATAGGAACATTAGTCGAGTTTTAGAATACTCACGTGTTGCACCAAAAGATATCACCGAACTATAAAAGCCGGTTGAGGTCAAGAAAGACAACCGACCAATAGCTTTTAGTAACTTCATATAATCCTTAATTTCCGCTTTGTTGAAAATGTACATTGTTTTCTAGTTACTTCTACCCACCTGCTAGTTCTCGTATAAAATCCGATGCTCTAGTCAGTGGTGAGTCCGGATTATCAGAAAACAAGTCCCTCAGCGTCTCTGACAGAGCTGCCTTTTCATGGACTAAATCTGCATCACCTTTGTCAACGTCCTCTACCGGCGACCCATCACAGTGCCAAGTGTACGATAACAGTATGAAAATGACCAAAATGGTGAGCCAAGTTTTCATTTTCGCAGCACAAACTACGTGAAAGAAAGTTATATAAATATTATTATATTACAGGAAATCGAAAATAATTTTATAATGTTGCTTATAGCAGTTAAATAACAGAACTTCATTAAAAATATTCTATTTAAAATTTTCATTTTGCTAAAGATTACAATAATTAAAAGCATCACCTGGTGTCACACTTAAATAGCGTGAAACCTTCTAAATGAGCATCGCAAGAAACAATTACACGTAGAAGATACTATAAAACTAATATGAAGATTTTTCTGTTAGTTCTGTAGATATAAGTTTAGTTTTGAACAAATGGTGGTAACTTTCTGTTACTGATTACTGTATTTTCACTAGAGATCAAATGAGGGTTTCTAATGTTCAAAGGCATAAGCGGAAAATGAAGAGTGTCTCTTTATTCCACCATATACCTTCCTCTTACCTTGAATCTCATGATGCAAACACTGCAATGCATATGTAATTAGGACCATCAGTTTTATGAACTTCTTTTTGAGACAAGGGATGGCAGATTTGGTTACGAATTTAATATTTACGTAAGGACCAAAGGATTTAATAGTGTCCCATTAAGATTCCCATACCCCTGGGGAACGCTTTCCTAATGGCACAGACAACACCTTAAACAAAGCAACATGGTATTGAGTTAAGGTACTTAAATATCAATTTATTTAAGTATCATCCATATATCTTAACCAATAAACAACGGATTTATTAATAAATCTACCTACTGTTAAATTAGCCATTTCTTATTACATGTTAGAAATATCGATAGACGCAATATTTAGACGTTCAATATATTTCAAGATTTTATTGTTGTTGAAGAACAAACACAGATACATTTGTATTTATCAAAATGATGTAATATTAATTCACTGATATAACTTTAATCACTGGCTACAGTTAAAATGTAGAATTTATTGCGCTGTTTATTGAAATGAAGTTTAAAGAGTAATCGATCACTGAAGAGTAAATATCACAAATGTCCATAAATTAACGTCTGCGTAACCGGTTCATAATGATAAGTTGATAAGTATATTGTACACACTGGTAAAGTAGCTGCTTCATACTGGTAAATAGATGGTGTACACAGATAAAATAACTGGTTCATAGTAAGTTGTAAATAAATGTGATACATAGGTAAAGTAATGGCCCGGCATGGCCAAGAGGGTTAAGGCGTGCGACTCGTAATCTGAGGGTCGCGGGTTCGTATCCCCGTCGCGCCAAACATGCTCGCCCTTTCAGCCGTGGGGGCATTATAATGTGACGATCAATCCCATTATTCGTTGGTAAAGGAGTAGCCCAAGGGTTGGCAGTGGGTGGTGATGACTAGCTGCCTTCCTTCTAGTCTTACACTGCTAAATTAAGGACGGCTAGCACAGATAGCCCTCGAGTAACTTTATGCGAAATTAGATATTATACACTGCTTCATAATTATAAGTATATCGTACACACTGATAAAGTAACTGGTTCACAATTATAAATATATTGTACACACTGATAAAGTAGTTAGTTCATACTGATAAATAGAGGGTATAGACAGATAAAGTAACTGGCTCATATTGGTAAATATATGGGACACACTGATAAAGTAACTGATTCATACTGATAAATAGATATTATACACAGGTAAGGTAACTGGTTCACACTGATAAATATGGTACAAACTGGTAAAGTAACTGGTTCATACCGATAAATAGATATTATACACAAGTAAAGTAACTGGTTCATACTGGTAAATAGGTGATACCCACTGGTAGAGTAACTGGTTCGTACTGATAAAAAAGTGAGACACACAGATAAAGTAGCTGGTTCATACTAATAAAAGGTGGTATACACTAGTAACTTAAATGGTTCATACTGATAAAAAGGTAATACAGTTAAAGTAACTGACTCATACTGATAAATAGATGAAACTATTGTAAAGTCATTGATTCAGTGACAAACTGGTGGTACATGCAGATAAAGTAACTGGTTCATAGTAATAAATATATACACACTAATAACGTAACGGGTTCTTACTGATAAATAAGTGCGACACAATGATAAAGTATTACGGTTACCCTTCTGTTTTTTAATCACTATAAAACTTATTCTATAATACCTATAGACTACTTACCTTTGATTCCTCTGCTCTCAGCTTATGAGCACAGCAACTTTCTGAGACTGTCTTCGTGTAAAAGGGTGTTAAGTACAGCTATCCTATCCGATAAAACATAATAAGCAATTCTAGGAATATCATTTTTGAACCAGTCTGGCGGATGTTGGAACCTAGCGACACAGAACAAACAATTATTATACTTAAACACCTGTCCACAAGCTGAACTAACTAATAAAGAACTCCATCCTGGATATGAAACGTCAGGAAATGATGCAGTCGCGTGCAGCTCTGTTGTTCTTCCAATGTGCAGGAAGGTGGGTGATCAATTTTTTTTCATATGTATTGTTACATACACATATACATACCCACTGATACTCATAGATGTGTTAATTCCAGATTACCTTGAGAAGAACACCAAATGATATTTTTAAAAGAAGAAAATATTTTACGGGTTTTAAACTTTTCTACTGTTTCGAAAGAAGTTTGTTTCTAAAAGGATTTGAGGAAAAAATATAACACTCAAAATATTCCACATGTTATTTTCATAATATTCAACTGGTTTATTCAAGAATTTTGCAGAAAATTGTGCTTAATGCATCTAATATAATAAAAACATGTGCAAAAGAACGTTGACATAGTTGTTTAAAGTATTTAAAAATTATGCAAAAGAAAGTAAACTTGGTTGTTTAATATATTTAAAAATTATGTGAAAAACGTAGACGCAGTTGCTCAATGCATTTAGAAGATATGCAAAAGAATGTAGATGAGTTGTTTAATATATGCAAAATTTATGCAAAAGAAAGAAGACTTAATTCTTTAATGTATTCAAACCTTATACAAAAGAACACAGACATGGTTATTTAATGTATTTCACCTTATGCAAAACTAAGACTTACTTCTTTAATATATTTAAGGAAAATACGAACAGCATGACGCTAGTGACGACTACCTTACGTTTATCAGTCTATTATATACCAACAACATGATTATAGTCATTACTACCTAACGTTTATGTGTCTATTGTATACCAACAATACGATTCTGTTCACTACTACCATACGTTTATCTGTCTATTATATACCATCAACATGTTTCTGATCGCTACAGCCTTACGTTTATCTTTTTATTATATATCAACAAAATGACTCTGGTCACTACTACCTTACGTTTAGTCTATCTATTATATAGATAGATGATTAGTCTGAGTACTACTACCTTACATATATCTGTGTATTGTATACCAATAATACGATTCTGGTCACTACCACTTTACGTTTATGTCTGTTATATACCAACAACATTAGTCTGGTCACTCCTACCTTACATTGGTCTGTATATTGTATATCAACAACACAACTCTGGTCAGTATTATCTTATGTGCATCTGTCCGTTATATACCAACAACATTACTCTGATCACTAACACCTTACATTGGTCTTTCTCCTGTATTCCAACAACATTAATCTGGTCATTACTACCTTACATAGGTCTGTCTATTGTATACCAACAACATGATTCTGGTCAGTACTACCTTACGTTTATCTATCTATTACATATCAATATCATGGTTCTGGTCACTGCTACTTTTGGTTTATCTGTCTATCAAATACCAACAACATGACTCTTGTCACTATTACTTAACTTTCATCTCTCTATTATATATCCAAAATATTATTCTAGTCGTTACTATCTTACGTTTATCTGTCTAGTACAAACCGACAACATTAGTCTCGTTACTAATAACTTACATTCGTCTGTCTATTGTATTCTTACATCATGACTCTGGTCACTACTACTGTACGTTTATGTGTCTATTATATACCAAAAACATAACACTGGTCACTACCACCTCACATTGGTCTTTCTACTCTATACCAACAACATTAGTATGGTCATTAGTTCTTTATATACGTCTATCTTTTGTATACCAACAAGATGACTCTGGATACTGCTACCTTACGTTTATATGTCCATTATATGCAAAAAATGTGACTCTGGTATATTCTACATTACGTTCATCTATCTATAATATATCAAAAACATTAGCCTGGTTTCAACTACTTTACATTGCGCTGTGTATTGTATACCAATAACATGACACTGGTGACTACTACCTTACGTTTATTTGTTTATTATGTACCAACAACAGGACACTAGTTACTTCTACTTTACGTTTATCTGTGTATTATATACCAAGAATATGACTCTGGTTACTAGGACCTTACGTTTATCTGTCTATTATATACCAACAAAATTAGTCAAGTCACTACTACCTTATATTAGTCTCTCTCTTTTACACAGACAACATTAGGCTGGTCATTATTACCTTTCATTGGATTGTCTATTATACAACAACATAATAAATGTGGTCATAACTACCTTACATTATGTCTGTTATTTACCAGCAACATTATACTACTCACTACTACTTAAAGGTTTTAGGCTATTATATACCAGCAACATTATACTACTCACTACTACTTAAAGGTTTTAGGCTATCATATACCAGCAACATTATACTACTCACTACTACTTAAAGGTTTTAGGCTATTATATACCAGCAACATTATACTACTCACTACTACTTAAAGGTTTTAGGCTATCATATACCAGCAACATTATACTACTCACTACTACTTAAAGGTTATAGGCTATTATATACCAGCAACATTATACTACTCACTACTACTTAAAGGTTTTAGGCTATTATATACCTGCAACATTACTGTGCTCACTATTACCTTAAGTTGTTCTGTCTATAATATACCAATAACATGACTCTGGTCACAACAACCTTACGTTTATTTGTCTATTATATACCAACAACATAACTCTGGTAACTACTACCTTACGTTTATCTGTCTATTATATACCAACACCATTAGTCAGGTCACTACTACCTTACTTTGGTTTATCTATTGTATATCAACAACACGACTATGGTCACTTCTACCTTACGTTTTTTAGTCTATTATATACCAACAACAGGATTATAGTCATTACTACCTTACGTTTATCTGTCTATTATATACCAACAACATTAGTCAGGTCACTACTACCTTACATTGGTTTATCTATTATATACCAACAACATAAATCTAGTCTATACTACTTTCATTCATCTGTGTATTATATACCAGCAACATTACTGTCTTCACTACTACCTTAAGTTGTTCTGTCTACTGTATACCAACAACATTGGTATGGTCACTACTATTTTACATTGGACTGTCTATTGTATACCAAAAATAATAGCCTGGTCATTACTAACTTACATTGGTCTGTCAATTGTATACCAACAATATGACTCTGGTCCATACTACCTTAAGTTTATCTCTATTATATACCAAAAACATTAGTCTGACCACTACTACCTTACATTGATTTGTCTATTGTATTCCAACAACATGACTCTTGTCACGACTATCTTACGTTTATCAGTTTATTATATACCAACAACATGATTATAGTCATTACTACCTAACGTTTATGTGTCTATTGTATACCAACAATACGATTCTGGTCACTACTACCTTACGCTTATCTATCTATTATATACCAATAATACGATTCTGGTCACTACTACTTTACGTTTATCTGTCTGTTATATACCAACAACATTAGTCTGGTCACTCCTACCTTACATTGTTCGGTCTATTGTATATCAACAACATTAGTGTGGGCATAACTACCTTACGTTTATCTGAATATTTTATAACAACAACATAACTGTGGTCAGTATTATCTTATGTGTAACAGTCCGTTATATACCAACAACATTAGTCTGGTCACTATTACCTTATGTTTATCTGTTTATTATATACCAACAACATTATTCTGGTCACTACTACCTTACACTGGTCTGTCTATTGTATACTAACAAAATGACACTGGTGACTACCTCCTGACGTTCATTTGTCTATTATATACAAGCAACATTACACTAGTCACTATTACTTTAACTTGTTCTGTCTATCGTATACAAACTATATTAGTGTGATCACTACTACCTTACATTGGTCTGTATATTGTATACCAAAAACATTAGCATGATCATTACTACTTTACATTGGTCTGTCTATTATATACCAATAACATTAGTCTGGCCATTACTACCTTTTATTGGTCTGTGTATTGTGTACCAACAACGTTATTCTGATAATTACTACCTTACATAGGTTGGTTTATTGTATACCAACAACATTAGTTTGGTCATTACTACCTTACTTTGGTGTGTCTCTTGTATTCCAAACACATGGCATTGGTCACTACTACCTTACGTTTATCTGTCTCTTACATACTAACAACATAATTCTACTCACTACTATCTTACGTTTTTCTGTTTATTACATACCAAAACATTTGTCTGGTCACTACTACCTTTTATCGGTCTGCCTATTGTACACCAACAACATTAACCTGTTCATTACTACCTTACATTTCTCTACCTACTGTATACCAGCAATACGACTTTGGTCACAACTACCTTACGTTTATCTGTCTATTACATTGCAACAACGTGATTCTAGTAACTACTACCTTACGTTTATTTTTGTATTATATATGAACAACATAACTCTGCTCGCTACTATCATACGTTCATCTCTGTATTATATACCAACAACATGATTCTAGTCATTGATACCTTATGTTTATCTCTCTGTTATTTATCAACAACATTAGTCTGGCCTTTAATACCTTTTATTCTTCCGTCTATTGTGTACAAACAACGATATCTGGTCATTACTACCTTACATTGGTCTGTCTATTGTATCCCAACAATACGATTCTGGTCACTACTATCTTGCATTATATGTCTATTATATTACAACAACATTAGTCTCTTCACTACTACTTCACTTTGGTCTGTCTATTGTACACCAATAAAATGACTATGGTCACTTATACTTATGTTTATCTATCTATTCTATACCAACAACATTAGTCTGGTCATTAATACCTTACATTGGTCTGTATATTATATACCAACAACATGACTCTGGTCACTACTATATTACGTTTATCTGTTTGTTGTTTACCAAATACTAGTCTGGTCACTACTATCCTTACTTTCATCTGTCTATTATATACATAAAACATGATTCTAGTCATTACTATGTTGAGTTTATCTGTGTATTATACACCAACTACATGACTCTGGTTACTAGTATCTTACGTTTATCTGTCTATTACAGTGGTTCTTTACATGGGGGTCGTGACCCCCCAGGGGATTCGTTTGAATTTCTCGTGGGTCACGGAAGGTTTGGGAATTACTGTGAAAACCACGGAGCAGTTTGTAATTTTTGTGGCAAGTTCCTGTAACTGCCCACCAATAAGAAATACGCTGAAGTGCGGCAGTTAAACCGCGTCGAGATGCTTGTTGCGCAACCACATGTCTAATTTTGAGCAAAAATTTTCATATATTACAACGTTTTAAATTTTTTAACTATATAATATTAATACATCTAACTTAAAATTTAAATATCAAAGTTTCCATCGTATTTAGTATATTTTCTCATTATATATATATCAATCCTCACACTGAGTGAATAAGTAGGTTTTGTATCATGTTCAGTAATTCCATGGATTTTACATTTGTTTAGCACTTGCAGCATTTCTCAAGGTCATTTATTTGTAACATTGTCAATAAATTAGGATATTTATACAGTTTTGTTTTATTCTACCTTTACGCAAAGTTCACCATTACAAAAATTATAACAGGGGTCACGGTAATATCCTGAGAGAGGTAAGACGATGAAAAAGGTAAACAAAGCCACTGGTCTATTATATACCAAAAACATTTGTCTGGTCACTATTACCTTACGTTTATCTGTCCATTATATACCAACAACATTAGTCTGATCATTACTACCTTACATTGGTTTATTTATTCTATACCAACAATATGACCAGAGTCAGTAATGACCAGAATAACGTTATTTATTTAAATGATATTTAAGTTTTAAATGTGTGAATATTTTATAGTTTATCTGTCTATTATATACCAACAACATCAGTCAGATCACTACTACCTTACATTGGTCTGTCTATTATATACTAACAACATTAGTCTGGTTATTGATTTCTCAATTGTATACCAACAACATGACTCTGGTCACGACTACCTTACGTTTATCTCTCTATTCTATACCAACAACATTAGTCTGGTCACTCCTAATTAACGTTTATCAGTCTATTATATACCAAAAACATGATTATACTCATTACTACTTTACGTTTATCTCTACATTATGTGCCAACAACATTAGTCTGGTCACTAATGCTTTTCAAGCGTCTATCTATTATATACCAACTACATAAAGCTAGTCTTTACTACTTTAATTTGATCTGTGCATTATATATCAGCAACATTACTCCAGTCACTACAACCTTAAGTTGTTCTGTCTGTCGCATACCAAAAACCTGACTCTGGTCACTACTAACTTACGTTTACGTGTCTATTGTATCCCAACAACCTGACTCTTGTCACTACTACCTTACGTTTATGTGTCTATTAAATACCACCTACATGACGTTGGTCACTACTAACTTACGTTTATCTGTCTATTATATACCAAGAACATTGGTCTGGTCATTACTACCTTACATTAGTCTGTCTAGTGTATACCAACAACATTACTCTAGTCACTAATACATTACGTTTATCTGTCTATTATATACGAACAACATGACTCTGGTCACTACTACCTTACGTTCATTTGTCTGTTTGTTATATACCAACAACATGATTTTCGTCACTACTACCTGACGTTTATCTGCCTATTATAGACCAACAACATTAGTGTAGTCGTTACTACCTTTCGTTTATCTGTCTATCATAGACCAACAACATTAGTGTGGTCGTTACTACCTTTCGTTTATTTGTCTATTGTATACCAAAAACATGATTGTAGTCATTACTACCTTACGGTTGTTTGTCTATTGTATACCAACAACATTAGTCTGGACACTACTACCTTATATTGGTCTGTATATTGTACACCAACAACATTATTCAGGTCATTACTATCTGACATTTGTTTACCTATTGTATACCAGCAATACGATTCTGGTCACTACAACGTTAGGTTTATATGTGTATTATATACCCACAACATGACTCTGGTCACTACTATCCCACGTTTATCTACCTATTATATACCAACAACATTAGTCTAGTCCCTACAACCTTACATTGGATTATTTATTGTATACCAACAGCATTACTTTGGTCATTACTACCTTATTTTGGTCTGTCTATTGTATATCAACAACATGACGCTGGTTACTACTGCATTACGTTTATCTGTCTATTATATATCAACAATATAAACGATGTTTATAATATACGAAGAAAATTAGTCTGGTCACTACTACCTTACATTGTTCTGTTTATTATATACCAACAACATTAGACTGGTCACTGATAACTTATATTGGTTTGTGTATTGTATACTGACAACATGACTCTTGTCACTACTGCCTAACGTTTATCTGTCTATTGTATACCAACATCGTTAATCTGGTAATTTCTACTTTACAGAGGTCTCTATATTGTATGCCAATAACATGACTCTGTTCACTACTATCTTACGTTTACCTGTCTATTATATACCAATAACATGACTCTGATCTCTACTACCTTACATTTGTTTGTGTATTATATACCAACAACATGACTCAGGTTACTAATACCTTACGTTTATCTGTCCTTTATATACTAACAATATAATTCTAGTCATTACTATTTTAAGTTTTGCTGTCTATTATATACGAACAACATGACTCTGGTTACTACTACCTCACATTTATTTGTTATCATATACCAACAACATGATTCCAGTCATTGTATATTACATACATACAACATTATTCTAGTCATTATTTCCTTACGTATATTTGTTTATAATATACGAAGAAAATTAGTCTGGTCACTACTACCTTACATTGGTCTGTCTATTTGATACCAACGATGTGGTCTCTACTACATTATTTTTATCTCTCTTTTATACACCAACAATATTAGACAGGTGTCAACTCTGTAGGTAGAGATGTATAGAATATGCACACAATAGGGTAGAGATTTATACATTATATGCAGTATAGTTTAAAGATGTATATACCAACAACATAATTCTGGTCACTACTACCTTACGTTTATCGGTTTATTATATAACAACAACATGACTCTGGACACTACTACCTTACGTTTATCTTTGTATTATATACTAACAACATGATTCTAGTCATAATTACCTTATGTTTATCTGTCTATTCTATACCAACAACATTAGTAGGGCCATTACTGCCTTTTATTGGACTGTCTGTTATATATCAGCAACATTACTCTGGTCACTATTACCTAAAGTTGTTTTGATTACTATATACCAATAACATGTCTCTGGTCACAACTACCTCACGTTTATTTGTCTAATATATACTAACAACATGACTTTGGTGACTACTACCTTACGTTCATCTGTCTATTATACACCAACAACATGATTGTAGTCATTACTACCTTACGTTTACCTGTCTAATATATACCAACAACATTAGGCAGGTCACAACTATGTTACATTGTTCTGTCTATTGTAAACCAACAACATTAGCCTTCTCATTACTACCTTTCCGTGGTCTGTTTATTGTATATACACAATACGATACTGGTCACTACAACCTTACGTTTATATATCTATTATATAACACCATCACTCTGGTCACAACTACCTTACGTTTATCTATCTATAATATAAAAACAAAATGACTCTGGTCACTACTTCCTTACGTTTATTTGTATATTATATATTTAAAACATGACTCTGGTCACTACTGTTTTAATTTCGTCTGCCTTTTGTATTCCAACAACATGACTCTTGTCATGTTTATCTGTTTATTATATATCAAAATCATTATTCTGGTCACTACTACCTTACATTGTTTGGTCTATTGTATACCAACAACACTAGTCTGGTCATTGCTCCCTCACATTGATGTGTCTATTGTATACTAACAATACGATTATGGTCACTTACGTTTATTTGTCTATCATATACTAACAACAATATTCTAGTCACTACTATTTTAATTTCATCTGTCTATCATATACCAGAAAGAGGGGCGTAGATTTTTTACACCCGATGGGGAGATGATTTTTGCAACCGCTTATGGACTGTTCAATTTGCAAATTGGTAATCTCTGATTACGTGAACCTGAAAGCTGTAAACATGCAGTCACAGAGTAATCTTGTTGCCACGATACTTGCATGTATACTTAGGCCTACTGACTGATACATACGAACTATCGCTTAGATCGAAAAGTTTAGAAGCACGCCTATATTAAAGATGTACATTTCGGCTACTGAAAAAGCCAACATCTAGGCTTAATTAAGCAATTCGATTGGTAAAAACACGAGAATCACAAGAACAAACATACAATTAGTAGGCCTGTGATGCAATAAAACAGACCACACTGTAGAGGGGATGATTGTATGCACCATACTCTCCATCTAAAATGGAGGGGGTGTATACCCTCCACCCCACCCCCAACCCCCAGGATCTACGCCCCTGACCAAAAACATTACTCTAGTCAGTGCTACCTTAAGTTGTTCTGTCTGTTGTATACCAACAACATTAGTCTGGTCACTACAACCTGAAGTTGTTCTGTCTATCGTATGCCAACAACATGACTCTGGACGCTACTACCTTTTGTTGTTCTGTCTATTGTATATCAACAACAATTTAGTCTGGTAACTACTACCTTAAATTGTTCTGTCTATTGTATACCAAGAACAATTGTCTTGTCACTGCTATCTTAAATTTTTCTGTCTATTGTATACCAGCGTCATTAGTCTGTTTATTATTATCTTACGTTGTTCTGTGCATTATATATAATACATTATCATTCCCCTTTACTTGTTCGTATCTCTGTGTTCTATCTATATCATTGTGTGTTGGATCCAGGGTAAGTATGAAATGTGTCTTCCCATTTGACACCGTAGATACTTAGAATTATAATCTAGTTTTTAGTTCATCTAAAATTTAGCAAATGTTACTCATATACTCTAAGCATAATACGACAGAGCTATGAATTCTCCAACTATAATCCAAGAGATTACATTCATATTCTAAGTATAATATGATTGGTCATACCTACTCCAAGCATAATATGCTAGAGCTATACATATGCGTAGTATGATGTGTTAGAGCTGTGCATACACCAAGTATGATTCAAAAGAGCTTTCATACCCCAAATATAATAAGACATGAATGTACTATTCACAAAGCCTGTAAACATTCTCGTTACATAACAAAGATGAAGTCACTGTTTATATTCAGTGACGTGTTAGCAGGTGTATGATATTTATCAAGAACATTCTTCTGCGTGCTAGTACTTACTTTAATAACTGTTTTGTGATTCAGTAAACAAACAACTATAATAACTATTGTGTGATTCAGTAACGAAATGATGGCGTACAGTCAGGACCATTGTTTTATGGACTTAAATCGAAATATACGAACCCTGCATTTTCATTATAAAATAACTTGAGTTAAAGTGTTTATACTTCACTGAGAAGACCGCCAGTTATACCACGATAAGATTATTGTCTTACAACAGAGTTTGGTTCTTTAGGGTAGACATTGGATGTCGCCTGATGTAGCATTGCTCTAAAGTAAACAAACTACATCTCGAGAGTGTAAGTGTGTAGGGCAGTTGATCATACTATTAGTGTTATGTTTGTAGTGGAACATCATGAAAAACATAAACACAATGAAAGTTTTATTATATGTAACAAATGCTCGTTTCTATGTTTCTTGTTTTATTATTTCAAAACCATGAAATTAGTTAATACGAATTCTATTGCAAACATTATAAGTTTTCACAAATTATCAGGCAAACAAATTTAAGAAAAATTTTATATGTTTTATAACCATAGGGTACAAAATCTCTGCAATGAGATTATAATACAAAACGACATTTCTCGATAAAAAAAAACAATCAGTTTGGTTTTATTGTATAATCCATTAAACAATCTGTTATGTTTTCCTTTATAATTTTAAATAATCTCTTTCATTTTATTGTATAATAATTTAAACAATATTTTTAGATTTATTGTATAATATTTTAAACAATTTGGTTTTTATAATAGATTAAAAATCTGTTTGGTTTTATTGTATAACTATTTAGAAAAGCTGATTGGTTTTATTATATAATCCTTTAAACAATCTATTTAATTTAATTCTATATATTCATTTAAACAATATTTTTGGTTTTCTTGTGTAATCCTTTAAATAACCTCTTTGATTTTTTTATAATCCTTAAAATAAGCAGTTTGGTTTCAATATACAATTCTCAAAAGAACCTATTAGGTTTTATTTTATATTTTTTTATAATCTCTATCGTTTTATTTTACAATACTTAAACAATCTATTTGGATTTGTTGTATAATATAATAAACAATTTCTTTAATTTTATTATATAATCATTTAAACTATCTATTTTAGTTTATTCTATAATATTTTAAACAATTTAGTTAGTTTTATTTTATAATCTTTTAAATAAGCTGTTTGGTTTTATTATATAACAACTTAAGTAATCTCTGTGGTTTTAGAATATAATTCTTTAAATAAGCTGTTTAGTTTTGTTGTATAATTATTTCAAAATGTATTTTGTTTTATTGTATAATTATTTAAAAAGTATTTTGGTGTTATTGTACTATCATTTAAACAAGCTAGTTTGAATTTATTGTAAAATCCTTTAAACAAACTGTTAGGGTTTATTGTACAATCATTAAAACAATGTGTTTCGTTT
This sequence comes from Tachypleus tridentatus, assembly GCF_004210375.1. Classification (NCBI taxonomy): domain Eukaryota; kingdom Metazoa; phylum Arthropoda; class Merostomata; order Xiphosura; family Limulidae; genus Tachypleus; species Tachypleus tridentatus. The sequence continues at coordinate 70,372,999 of NC_134833.1, read as the reverse complement.
TATTGTATATTTTTTTAAAGAAACTTTATGGTTTTATTATGCAATCACTTAAACAATCTCTTTGCATTTATTGTATAATTTTAATCAGTTTATTTCAATTTATTATATAATAATTTAAACAATATATTTAGTTTATTCCATATTCCTATAAACAAACTGTTTGGTTTTATTGTATAATCCATTATACAGTTTGTTTGGGTTTATTATATAATCAAATAAACACTCGATTTGGTTTTATTATATAATTATCTGAAAAAAGATGTTTCGTTTTATTGCACAATCTTTTGAACAATCTGTTTGGTGTTATTTATAATTGCCTAAAACACCTATTAAGTTTTATTGTATAATCATTTAAATAATATATTTAGATTTATTCTATATTTTAAACAACTGGTTTGATTTTATTCTACAGAGTGTTCGGAAAGTCACTGTGCAGTTTTGAAAGCAGCGATAACAGCATTCATTCAGTTTATTTTAAATCAGCAACTGATAGCGGTGTTTAGAAACAAAATAAGAAGGATCCAAGCCTGTATTGATGCCAACGGGGGTCACTTTCAACACTGTTTATAATTGGCATTCATATTTACCTCCTGTATTCGAAATTGAAACATGTCTGTTAATAAATATATAAGTGCACAGTGACTTTCCGAACACCCTGTATAATCATTCAAAATATATATTTTCTTTGTTGTATAATGCTTTAAATAAGCTCTTTTGTTTTATTTTATAATCTTCCATAATAAAGGTTTTCTTTTATAATTTCAAATAATTTCTTTAGTTTATTTCATCATCTTTTAAACAACACTTATTTGGTTTTATTAAATAATCTTATAAGCAATATATTTGATTTTATTCTATAATCTTTTAAACAAACTGTTTTATTTTATTGTATAATTCTTAAAACAATATGTATGGGTTTATTGTGTGATTCTTCAAACAGTCTCTTAATATTTATTGTATAATCCTTTAAAAACCATTTGCTTTTATTCTATAAGAATTTAACCAATCTGTTTGATTCTATTGGATAATCGGTTAAATTAGCTGTGTGGTTTAATTCTTTACTCATTTAAGCAATCTCTTTGTGTTATTTTTAATCATCTCAAAAATATTTTAAGTTTTCATGTATAATCATTCAAACAGTCTATTTGGAACTATTATATAATATTATAAATAATTTCTTTAGCTTTATTATATAATCATTTAAATAAGATATTCGGGTTATTCTATATTTTAAACAATTTATTTGGTTTTAATATATAATACTTTAAATAAGCTGTTTGGTGTTATTGTATAATCACTTCAATGCTGATGGTTTTATTGTATAATTTTTTTAAATAAATTGTTTGGTTATATTGCATAATCATTTGAACAATATGTATGGTATTATTTCATAATAATTTAAACAATCTATTTAGTTTTATTGTATAATCTTCCACAAAACTTATTAATCTTTATTTTATTTTATGTATTAAATCTCTTTGGTGTTATTTTAAAATCATTTAAACAATCTATTTGGATCTATTGTATAATATTATAAATAATTTCTTTGGTTTTATTATATATATTCATTTAAATAATATATTTGAATTTATTCTTTACTTTAAACAATTTATTTTGTTCTTTGTATGATCCTTTAAATAAGCTCTTTGGGTTTATTGTATATTCATTTAAACAGTCTCTCTGGTGTTATTTTATAATCTTCTGAAAGTATCATTGTATAATCATTTAAACTATCTATTTAGATTTATTCAATAATATTTTAAACAACTGATTTCGTTTTGTTATATAATCATTTAAAATAGCTTTTTGTTTGTTATATAATCTTTTAAATCAGTTTTTTATTTTATTTTATTATATGATCATTTAAACAATTTGCTTTGTTTTGTTTTATAATCCTTTAAATAAGCTGTTTGGTTTTGCTGTAGAATACTTTAAAAAACTGTTTCGTTTTGATGTATAATCCTCGAAAAACACCTATTATGCTTTAAGTTATAATGTTTTATAATCTCTTTGCTATTAATTTATGATCATTTAAACAAGCTGATTGTATAAATATTTAAACAATTTGTTTCGTTTTATTGGATAGTACTGTAAACAATCTCTTTCGTTTTATTGTACAACAATTTAAAGAAGCTCTTTGGTTATATAGTTCAAACTTTTGAACAGTCTGTTTGCTGTTGTCTTATACTAATCTAAAACGCTTGCTAAGTTTTACTGCATAATCATTTAAATAATATTTTTGGTTTTATTGTATAATTGTTTAAACAGACTGTTTGTTGTTATTCTATAATAATATTTTGCGCGGTCATTTAAATTATCAGTTTCGTTTTACTGTATAATCCTTCAAACAATCTTTTTGGTTTTATTGTATAATCACTTATACAATCTGTTGGTTTCATAGTATAATCATTTCAAAAGGTATTTGGTTTTATTGTATTATCGTTAAAATTGGTTGTTTAGTTTTATTGTATCATCATTTACACAATTTATTTAGATTTTTTGGATAAAATTTTTAAGAAAATGTATAATATACTCTTTAAAAAAAGAAACGCAAAAGGGATATTTGTTTTATTTTAAAGAGAAATATATGTAATAACGTTACAAGCTCAGAGTATGTGATGTTACACGTGTTAAGGCACTGATTGTCAGACCAAAATGACAATAAAAGTTGTGCACTTTGAAAACGGAGGAAAACAACGGCTTTTTCGTCAAAACGCATTCGTGTCCAATAAATTTGTTTGAGAGATCTGCATGTTCTGCAAGTGCAACATGTGCAAAATCTCTATAAAAGTGACGGGTTCTCGGTTTCCATAGCTCATTGTTAAGCCACCGACACGCAATACAGTTACGCCAAGACTGACTGAAGCACAACGCAACAACGCCATTGGTCGATTGGAAGCAGGCGAATCTCGATCAGATCTTGCCAGAGCTGTGAATGTCCACCCAAGCACCATCTCAAGGCTGTGGAATCGTCACCAAAAACATGGATCAACTCGTGACCGTCCACGATCTGGCAGAACTCGTGTGACCACGCCCGCACAAGATCGCAACATCAGGTTACGTCACCTTCGGGATAGGACCACCACTGCGACGTCTACTACCTCAACCATACCAAGGTTGCGTAGGATTTCCGATCAGACCGTACGCAACCGTCGACGAGATTCTTAGGCCCCATGTGCAACCCATCATGGTGAACGTCAACGACGTTTTTCAACATGACAACGCCCGTCCTCACACAGCCCGACTCACCACTGTCTTTTTGAGACACCACAACATCAACGTTCTTCCCTAACTCTCCAGATTACCAGATTTAAACCCCATCGAACATCTTTGGGACGAGTTGGACCGACGTTTGCGACGGCGACAACCTCAACCGCGGACTCTACCTCAGCTTGCAGCAGCTTTGCAGGCTGAGTGGACAGCCATTCCACAGGATGTGATTCGTCATCTCATCGCTTCCATGGGCAGGAGATGCCAAGCAGTTTTGGTTTTTTACAGGGAAAATACTCGTTATTGACGTTGAGTGACGTTAAACGTCAACTAGTGAGCGTGGACTTCGCCTTTGCAGACTTTAGATGTTCAGCAGTGAATGTGCTAGTTTCACACATGTCATACAGAACTACCCGGAATAAACTTGTTAACACTTTGTCTCAAATTTTGCCTTTTGCATTTCTTTTTTTGAAGAGTATATTTTAAACAACCTGTTTGGTGTCTTTTATCATACTTTTAAAAAAGTTGTTAACATTTATTGAATAATCGTTTAAGCAATCTATCTGTATTTATTATAAAATCCTTTAAAATTTATTAGGCTTTATTATATAATCATTTGAAAATCTGTTGGCTTTATTGGATAATTTGTAAAGAATATGTTTGGTTTTATTGTATAAACATTTAAACAATCTACTTTGTTGTATTTGATAATCCTTTAAACGATCTGCTTTGGTTTTATTGTATAATCGTTAAACATTGGTTGTTTAGTTTTATTGCGTCATCATTTAAACAATGTATTTGGATTTTTTGTATAATGTTTAAAAATATTGTATGATACGTTAAAGAATCTATTTGAATTTATTGTATAATCCTTTAAACCTTCTGTTTGGTTAAATTGTATAATTCCTTAAATAATCTGTTTCGATTTATTGTGTAATAATTTAAACAATCTATTTGGTTTTCTTTTATAATCAATTATTGTATGATCATTTAAACAATCTTTTTGGTTTTATTATATAAATATTTGAACATTCTGTTATAAACATTATTCTATAATAATTTCTGTATAATCATTTAAACATCTTTTTGGACTTTTGTATAATATTTTTAAATTTTTTTGTATAAACGTCTAAACACTCTATTTAATATTACTGTATAATTCTTGAATAAATTTTTTGGTTTAATCAAATAATCAATTAAACAATCTGTTTGGTGTTATTTTACAATCATTTATTGTATAATCCTTGAAATAAGCTTTTTTGATTTTATTGTATAATCACGTAAACAATATATTTAGTTTTATTGTGTAATCCTTTATATAAGTTGTTTAGTTTTACAGCATAATTCTCAAAAACATGTTAGGTTTTATTGTATATTTGTATGGTCATTTTAATTATTTAAACAATCTCTTTGGATTGATTGTATAATCATTTAAACAATCTATTTTGTTTTATTGTATAAGCCTTTGAACAAGGTGTAGGGTTTATTCTATAATAATTAAAAATCTGTTTTGTTTAATGTTATAATCATTTAAACAAGCTGTTTCTTTCTATTGTGTAGTATTTTAAACTATATCTTTGGTTTTATTGTATAATCACTAAAACAATTTGTTTGGTTTTATTTTATAATAATTTAAAAAAATTTATTACACAATTTGTTTGGTATTACTGTATACTGCTTTAATAAATTTTGTTTTATATTTTTATAATCTCTTGGGTATTACTGTAGAATTATTTCGATTTATTGTATAATAATTTAATCAATCTGTTTGACTGTATTGTGTACCCATTTAAATAAACTGTTGTTTGCTATTTTGTAATAATTTATTTTATAATATTTTAAATAAACTGTTTTGTTTTACTATATAATCATTAAAACACTATGTTTTATTTTATCATATAATTCTTTAAATAAGCTGTTTGGTTTTATTGTATAATTCTCCTAAAATCCTTTTATGTTATATTTTATCATTTTAATAAGCTCTTTGGTATTATTTTTAATCATTTAAACAATATATTTGGATTTATTGTATAATTATTTAAACAGTCTGTTTTGTTTTATTGTACTATCATTTAAACAAGTTGTTTGGTTTTATTGTATAAATATTTAAACAATCTTTCTGGTTTAATTTTATAATCATTTAAACAATCTGTTTGGTAGTATTTCACAGTCCTCTAAGACACTTGTTATGTTTCATTGTATTATCATTTAAATAAGCTGTTTGATTTTATTGTGTAATCTATAAATAAGTTTATTGGTTTTATTGTATAAACATGTAAATAAACTGTTGGCTTAATTTTATTAGGTTGTCCAGAAATAAATGTCGTTTTTGAACTGCGAAGTTTGGAAAAGTATAAACCAGTGCTTAATCAAAGTAAGCACAGTTTGCTTCAGCACACTTTTACCAACGTGTAACGATGCTGTTTATGTCCCTGCTGTAGATAACAGAGTTTTTATGGTCAATGAGTTCCCTGAAAGCTTCTTCTGTATCTGCTTGGTTGTGAAAGAGTTTATTGCTCAAAATGTTGTCAATGTGCTTGAAAAATGAAAATCTGCAGGAGAAAGGTCTGGGGAATAAAGTGCATGAGGCAGAACCTCGATTCCCAATTCGTTCAATTTTTCGAGCGTCATCCTTAACAGGTCTCATAACGCCGATTTTGTTGATCTACAGTCAGCTCATGCGGATCCTACTTATCCAACTTTTTAATCTTTTCAATCGCACTCAGGTGATTGGCAATGCTTGATTTGCTTGTGCCTAGCTTTTCTGCAAGCTCACATACTGTTGTGTGAGGGTCTGTGTCTCAACTGCTTCCTTTAATGTGTTTTCATCTAAGGATGGTTTCCTTCCACGACCTTCGTGTTCTTCAAAATTTTCATCTCCATATCGAAACATTTGAAACCAACGCTGAACAGCATACTATGTATGCTCAGTAGCAGATCCATGGCTGAATGCCTGGTTAATGTTCTGTGTAGTTTCGGTAGAGTTGAAACAGCAGACAAATAAGACGCCTTGTAAGCGACAAACGTTGGATTAAACCAACCAACCAACGATAAGTTGCTCAATATTCAGCTTTAAATGTCATCGTGAGAATTACGACATCTATTTCTGGACAATTTAATTAATCATTTAAACAATATATTTGGTTTAACTCTATAATCAATTAAAAAAGCTGTTTGGTTTTATTGTATAATTATTTAAACAATCTATTTGGATATATTCTAAAATATTTAAACAGTTTGTTTAGTTTTATTGTATAATCCTTTAAATAGGCTGTTTGGTTTTATAGTATAAAGCTTTATGTTTATAAAGCTTTAATAACCAGTTTTGATGTAATTTCTCTCTTCACCGAAATCCCAACTCTTGAAGCCCTTTAAATAGGTTTAGAACTTTATATCTAAGATCCAACATATTAATACACATGCCCAGCAATTAGCAATTCTTGTAGAATTCACTACCACCAAAACTAACTGTATGTTCAATGACCAAAACTATGTAGAAATAAATGGATATGGATATTTCCGTGTCACCAGTTCTAACCAACATTTTCAAGACACAAATTGAATCTCAAGCAATTAATTTAACCTTTCACCCCCAACTATAGTCGTACAAATATGTTGACGATACAAGTGCTGAATTCACATCTACAGAACACACATTTAGTTTTTCAACCACCTTAATCCCATACAGCCCAACATTAAGTACACCTGTGAACAGAAAGAAAACTAATCAAATCGCATTTCTCAACCTCAAAATCACAAGAACCGTTAAGTTTTCTTTTAGTTTTTGAATTTCGCCCAAAGCTACTTTAGCAGTCCATAATTTAGCAATTTAGCAGTGTAAGACTAGAGGGAAGGCAGCTAGTTATCACCTCCCACCGCCAACTGTTGAGCTACTCTTTTACCAACGAATAGTGGGATTGACCGTGACATTATAACGCCCCCACGGCTGAAAGGGCGAGCATGTTTGGTGGGACCGGGATTCGAACCCGCGATCCTCAGATTACGAGTCGAACGCCTTAACCCATACCGGGCCTCACAAGAGCCGATGTACAATTCAAAACAGAAATTCACAGAAAAATCACCCATACTGGACTATACATTTCCTGAAACTCAGCACATGAAACATAACAAAAACTCAACATGTTAAAAATTCAAATAAACACAGCCACGAAACTATGCTCACGCGATAAAATTAGTGATGAAATGAACAAAATAAAACAACACTTCATTAACATCAACAAATTTCCTTCAAAATTCGTTGCAAATTTTGTATACACACACATACACATCTAGACCAACAACACTGTGAACAACAAACAAACAATTACTCAATAAATTCAATGAAACAACTAACTATAAAACATTACATTGCTGCATACTGTATATTCCCGATATTGAGGATAAAATAACCAACATTTGGAAAAACTTGCAACAAAACATAACATTCCACTAAACACTAAATTCATTCAAAAACCGGGTACAAAATTAAAATCCATACTATGTAGAAACTACACTGATAAACATAAAACCAACATTATTTATCAAATACAATGCAACATCTTTCACGACCTCCATATAGGAGAAACAAGCAGAAAAATGAGAACCAGATTCAAAGAACATACACACACAAAAACACCTTCGCACATTTTTAACACTGCATAAAATAACTGTTGAAAACTCAATATACTAAGTAGGGAAGGAAGTACAAACAAACGCAAAATCAAATAAACTTATACATGAACTCAATTCAAAATTGAACCAACATAAAGGAACACCTTGATACCTATATTAATTAATAGCATAACATTTAACTGCAACGCCCCCTATAATTTCGTACCATTCCATACTTTTGTCCCAAAGACATTCGCCCAGCAAGGTCAGTTGCAAACTCTATTGGTTAACCTTAAGATAACCTAAGAAAGTCGAAATGTTGTTCTGTACTTTATTTTAGTTAGAGTTTTAATACCCATAACAGCCGTCTTTGGAATACGTTTTTACTTTAAATGGGTTTCTCGTCATCATGAAATGTAATGAAATATCTATCTTTTAAATAAATAAATCTACATTTTACGTTAAATGGTTAGTTTGTCATTATTGTTTCACCTTGTCTTTTCCTTGAATATTCACTTACCTTGTAAATCCATAAACCTCGGTATATTGTTGTTTTTTGTTGGTAGACACCTTATTAGATAGAAGACATACTATTATATATGCATATCGTTTTAGAGAAACTATTGATCCTGGTTGTCGTTTAATAGATTGTTGTATTTCTTTACCAACAGAGGACGCCATTAATAAAAAAAAGATTATGATAGGAGTCGCTACAAAATCAACCCTTTGTAGGTGGGTGCCTTCGTGAGGCTCTGGTCCGCACACGGGACGGTGAACCTTAGAAGGCTTAGCTGGGTTAGTCAAATGGTAGATACAGTACGTGTTAAACTTGGGAGTAGGTGTTAAAAACGCAGATATTTAAGTTAAATAGTAGCATTTTTTACAATTATCAAAGCAATTGTTTACAAAGGTCTATTCGCCTAATTTCTCGGGAGCTACTATGAGTTGGCTACGTTTTCTATGGTTGCTGGGACTATTTGCTCATTTAGTAAGCGCTACAACGGTAAGAGTATATCTTTCTTGTTATAGCTAATCAGGGTTATAATGTGCTTAGTCGCCTAATAACATATATTTTACCAATGTGTTTATGCTAACCCTGATATCAGTGTAAACACTTCATTATAACCTGACGCTCTGTTATCCGTATCATACGTATTGACGTTTTGTCCAAATTAGGCCAGAAGGGTATAGCCGTACGTAGCATTACCTTAAACAGTTAGTTGTATAGTATCGCATATATGATAGAGACTTTGGGGGTTAATTTTTGGCTCTTGAATGTTTGCATTCAAGAAGTTTCGCGATATTGATGGGTTTGTTTTTTTTTTTCATTCAGCTTCTTCAAACACAACAGATTGGAACCTTTATATGTGTGAAAGTAGTTGTTTCAGGGTTTCTTGGCTTTGTTAATGGAGTGAAAGTTGGATGGATGACCTAAATCAAGTTCAGCGGATTAGTTTAAAAATCCGTATAGAAGGATTTAGTTGTTAACACATGAAAAAGATGTTACCAGTGTATTAGATACACTTGAGCATGGTTCAGGAATTATTGCTTTAAGAGTAAGTAAAAACCAAAATCAAAAGTAACAAATACTTCTTGCCTGGACTTACAACGCTAAAATCAGGGGTTTGATTCCCTTTTGTGGAGTCAGCAGATAGCCCGATGTGGCTTTGCTATAAGGAAAACACAAACACTTCTTTCCTTTGAAGTTCATAAGTCATGCTGTGTTGTAGCTTACAGAGTGCATAATTCTTTTCGAGATTCATGGTATGGCACATTTTACAGACGTCACGACAGTACAAATTGCAACTTTAACGTCTTTCTCTGACGTAATTTTAGTGTGTACTGACTGGCCAACAGTCAGTACACTACTGTAAAGTGGTGCGATTGGTTAAAACAATTGACCCTCCAGGTGACTTTTTGAGGGAGATAATAATTCACAACGACTAAATTTTCGTATTTAAGAAATAAATTTGAATTGAAAAAAATATCATTTGAACAATTATTAATAAACTACTCTTACAGAAAATAACTATATATTGCTATAGTGATCTTTGTAATAAGCGTGTTATAAAACTATGTCCATAAAATCGTACATTAGGGAATATTCTGAAACGAAAACACACTTGATAAATGAACATCATTTTGCATAGAAATAAAACAAAAACTGATATGCCAAAGGACGTGTTTGTTTAGCCTAAATCCATTAAATAAATTAACATATATAAATTATAAAAATTAATTTAGTTAAATCCAAAGGTCTAAATAGAATAAGCTTTATGTGTTTGTATTGTTGTGATTTATGATTTTAATGATGAAATTTGTATATTAACTAGAGGGCGCAGAATGCTCGTTTGTTTCAAAGTAAGCACAAAGTTACACAATGGGCTATCTGTGCTCTACCCATCTCAAGCATCAAAACCCGATTTTTAGCGCTGTAAATCCACAGAAATACCGCTCTCTTACGTAAATTCGAAACTAGAGTATAATTAACAGATAGTTGTGAATACTGTATATTTACTTCTAGGTAGAGAACGGTATCATACAGTGTTTTCGTGAAGTATTTAGATATGCGTTAGCTATCGAACATGTTTTAGTTTGTGCAAGTAATTTGATTCGTTTTACGTTAGTTAATATCATTTTTGACATAGACGTACAACCGTTTACGACACTGTACAAGTGCTCAGTCATACAGAAAAGTGAAACTAATTCCTAATAGTTTATCTGGAACTGAACTTTGAATTGTTTTTATATAATATTTTAAGAGAACGCGCCAACGAAACAACAACGTTTCAACAGTGTAGACCTAATACTCAATTGATATAAATATTAGCATATTAAGTAAATAATCATACGTAGAAATGCTTTATAGATTCTTCCAATAAACGCAGTCGAATCGACTTCACACTGAGATTTTATTATTGCTTTCGTGGTCCACGTGCCAGTAGAGAAATGGATTATCTATCTTAAACTAGCACAACTAAAAAAAAAACTTAAAACAAAGAAGTAAACGTAGAAATGGCATTTGCTTTATCCCTACACGTACACACAGTATAGTAGAATGTTAATAGACAAAACAGGATAAACTCAGTTGTGACTGATTAGTTGTATATATACTGCTACATGTTAAATCCTGCGTGTGCTATTTACAGGAATAATGTAAAGCCATCCCTACTATCTTGTTTGTATTGTTTTTTAAAGGATTAATATTTCCCATCCTTACATTTACTTCTTTTTTAAAGTTTTTCTTTTCTTGTCTTTAATGTGGTGTTCCAAAAGACACAGGAAGGTTGTATTTATAACCCCGTTCTAACTATAATGAAGTTCCAACTGTAGTATTTATTGTTCATCTATTATTGGCTGAAAATTCCTGTACTTAGGCTTTATAAAGAAACACTAAATATTTGTAAAAATAACTAATTTTAACGGGTAACGTAAACATCGTTTACACTATAATTATGAGTTTTTTAATCATCAGTAGTCAGTAATACTTATACAATTAGACACTCCGTTTAGAAGTCTGTCATCTCAGTTAAAGTGGTTAACATCACTGTTTTGGTTTTTGAGTCATCATGTAATAAAAAAGAAGCAAAAGAACAAGTAATCCAAAGTGTTTACTATGATATTTATAGAACTTGTGACTCAGTCATTACATGGATATTATTATAAAAGGGAACACTGTACAGTATTGTAATGTTCTGATGATATATTGAAAAGAAACTTAAAATTCAATATTGATGAACAATCCGATCCATCCTTTCACAGACAGTGCTACTGCCTGATTGGGGGAGTGGAAATGTATCTGTCCAATTGAAGTTCTAAGATATAAAATAATATATCAGTATACATCACAGATATCGAAACTCGAGTTTTAGCGTTATAAATCTTCACTGCTTCTACGTACTGCTGAGCCACTGGGGGCCTAATTTTTGTGTGAAATATTACGATAGCCAGTATAGTACAAAAACATTATTAAAAATAATTTTCTGCAAGGTCGAAATTAAGAGTAAATATTTCGATTAATATTATTTTGTTGTTCTTTCGTTCCTCTGTTTGTATTTAAAGGAGTAGAGACCGTTTTTATGTGTAACTGAATATGCTAAGGTTATTTTTCAGAAGGACTATTGTATATTTTGTTTACTGTTAAAAAAATAGGACGACACATAATTAATGATATAATGACATATTAATCTTTTTTAGTTGCACTCTCAATTCTTGACTAATTGCACTCACTCTGACGCCCTAAGATGTCTACTTCCTAATCCACTGCCCTCTGGTGTGATCAGTGATAGTTAATCATAATATTACTACGCTCAAGTTTTTGTCCAGTTGTGAAACTCAGGATAAAATCTCTCATTTTTCTGCACTCGAAATATTAGAATAGTTGCTAGTGGTAGAGCAAACAGGATTTTAGGTTGTATCCACAGAAGTATTGAATACAAGTCTAAAGAGGTTAAACTTTCATTGTACGGGTCACTGGTTAGGCCATATTTGGAATATTGTGTTCAGCCTTTGGCTCCTTACCTTAGGAAATACATTGAATTGTCGGAAAGAGTTCAAAAAGGGTTACTAGAATGGTA